>NC_043969.1:11121456-11371456 GCF_902148855.1 Sphaeramia orbicularis | reverse complement strand
ACAGACAAATGAATGGACAGACAAATGGACAGATGGATGGACGGACAGATGGACGTTATGTAACTGAACTGTTGTCAGCAGTACTGTGCAGCACCAGTCGCTGGCAGATCCAACAGTCATATGCATTATTTCACTTCTTAACTGCACACATTAAATCATTGATAACATTTCCCATTCAATATGTTGTCAAAAACTAACCCTGTCGACTGGACGTGCATACATGGTTAATTTACCAGTGTGAATTCTAAATGCTGACTTATTGCATCTCCTAGGACGAGTGAAATGTCAATATGTCTTATAATTCTTTAAACAGACTACACAGATGCAGCCTGACCTGAATTATATTGAATAGTTTCCTCTCAGAACTAAAGAATCAGACCATACAACATAAAGGCTGGATGACAAAACCACAACATACGGAGAGAGGGTGAAACAGCAAATGATGTAACGAAAGAGTGATGATATTTCCAGGTAACAGTGATGAAATTCAGGTCATGATACCATGTGTTAAAATCATGTAAAGAAACTGTCCATTTAATGTTATATGCTTTTAATTTGAGCACATTAAGTCAGAATGTGAAGATCGTGTTTTTTGTTTTTTTTGTTTGTTTTTTTTTTTAATACACATCAGAAATATGAGAAATATTTGGGAAGTAAGCTAATTTTTTAGGTCATAGATAGTAAACTGTGTTGGAAACCCCTATATTGAATATATTAAAAGTAAAGTGTCCAAATCTTTAGGCATACTGTATAAAACAAGGGACTTACTAAATAAAAACAACCTATACATGATCTGTTGTTCTTTGGTTATGCCCTAGGCCATAATTGCATTGAATACTGCTGGACATAAATTAATTGTGTGGAATGCTGAATGCTGTCCAGAGTGTATGATGATGTTTTATGTGTGTTTTATACTGCTGCTTCTTTTTAGATATTTATGGCATCAGGGTTTTTCTTTTGTATTTTAGTATTTATACTCTTTTTTATTCATTATTTATACTTTTTTATGGCACCTAGGACGATTGCACTGTTTTAATTTCGTTATACCTGCACAACGACAATTAAGACATTCTATTCTATTCTATTCTATTCTATTCTATTCTATTCTATTCTAACATATTGTGCGGAAATAGGGAGAATGAATTTGTCTGACTCAGTCTGACTTAGAGGGGCATGGCCCGGGGGGGAAGTGACATATGTGCCTACCCTCTATACTCCGTATACCATCGTATACCCTGGACTACACCACTGGCGTGCAATGATTACTGTGCACTAGGGATGTAACGATATGAAAATTTCATATCACGGTTATTGTGACTAAAATTATCACGGTTATCATTATTATCGCGGTATTGTTGAAATATGCTCAAAATGTTCAAAAAGTACTTATACGCACACTGAAATAATTTAACCACGCTGTATTTTGAAAACTACGACGGCGTATTAGGGCCACGTAAGAAAAAAAAAAAAACACTTGTCACCACGAGAATAAAGACGTTATTTAATGAGAATAAAGTCGTAGTTTTAAAAAAGTCATTATTTAATGAGAATAAAGTCGTTAATTAATGAGAATAAAGTTGTTGATTAACGAGAATAAAGTCGTTATTTAACGAGAATAAATTCGTACTTTTATGAGATTTAACTCGTAATATTTTGAAAATTCGACAGAGTTTCCGGTTTTACAGCGAGGTCAATAAGCGAAGCAGCAGCTTTCCCTTCTGTCGGACTGAAAAACTCACAGTAGGATCCCCACAGTTTGTTCAGAAACACCAAACCCTCTGTTTAGTTCTCTGGTGTTTCCACTGATAACCCTACAGCTGAACACTTCAACAGTTTCTCCTCCACAAAAGAGGAAATTTGCTACAAATCAATTCGGTTCTTCCAACAGACCCAAATGTGTGCGAACTCTTCAAAGTCCTCAGACTAATGTGTTGATGGAGGATAGACTAATGAAAGCAGAACTTCACAAAATGTTCCAAGTTCTACATCAATGATGAGGTACAACTTCTCATTATATTATGACTTTATTCTCGTTAAATAACGACTTTATTCTCGTTAAATAATGACTTTATTCTCATTAAATAACAACTTTATTCCCGTTAAATAACAACTTTTTTCTCATTAAATAACGACTTTATTCTCATTAAATAACGACTTTATTCTCATTAAATAATGACTTTATTCTCGTTAAATAACGACTTTATTCTCATTAAATAACGACTTTATTCTCGTGAAATAATGACTTTATTCTCCTTAAATAACGACTTTATTCTCATTAAATAATGACTTTATTCTCGTTAATTAATGAGTTTCTTAAAACTACGACTTTATTCTTGTTAAATAACGACTTTATTCTCGTAGTGACCAGTGTTTTTTTTTTTTCTTATGTGGCCCTAATACGCCGTCGTAGAAAACAAAAAAACAGAACAAAAAAAACAAACAAACAAACAAATAAAATAATAGGCACAATGTACTTTCTGTGGGCAGAAACATTCAAATATTAACATGTAAACATCAAACATACAAATGTGTATTAAAGATAGAACCTTATGGCCATTGTTTGACCATTTTCATTATTAAGTTTGAGTTGTTTTAGTTTCTTTTTTATAGATAGATAAATAGATAGATAGTCTCTCTTTCTCTCTGTGCACTTGGACCGGGTCTCTCTCTCTCTCTCTCTCTTTCTTTGTCTTTCAAAGTAATTAAACACGGCTTTCATGATAATTATAATTTAAACAGTAATACTAACCGTAGGGAATTTTACCTCGGTTTATCCTTATACCGGTAATCGTTACATCCCTACTGTGCACACAAAAAGTAAACCATTCATTCATTCATTCATTCATTCATTTTGTTCCACATTTCTGCAGTATTCTACACAATATCAAACAGCATCTTCATCGTGAACATGCGCAGTATAATGGAATTTGTGCAATATCTGTTCAAATATTCCCTCTAAGACCTTGACTCATTTAAGCTCCCGTTGAGGAACGCCGTGTGATTTTCATGTCACAGCTTGGATGTCTGTATTCGCAAATGCTGAATGAATCATTACGGTTCATGGTATATGTGTTACGTACGTATGTATTACGGTATATGTGAATGGTCTTTATGTGAGCCATACGTCTGTATTTCCCTCGGCACTTCTTAGTTCATCATTTGACCGGTGGGGACGTGCACGCTCACTCTGCCGGAGTCATTATGACAAATGAGATGGGGAGAAAGTCGGAGCACCTCATAATGTGTATTAATAAAATGACTTCATAGTTGCTGCCCTTTGATTCAGACCTGGTGCCAAAAATGACTTAAAAGGCCAAATCACAAACTGCTGACAAATTTATTAAACACCTGCAAGTTTAAAAGGCTCTAAAGCAGGGTTTACACGACAAACTTACACTACAGTGATAACATTCCTTTGGAAAGCCTGAAAAGTAGACGCGTGATTTGTAGCTACATTGTATTGGTCTCTAGTGTATTTCAATGAAATCGCTTCCTGGGGTGTTCTCCTCTATCACCTTTGTAAGCTGAACTACAGAGAGTTGAATAATCAATCATGTTCTGCTTCGCCTCAAAGAAATTAATTCCCATTATACCAGTACTGTTTCATCATTTATCTGGTACAGACTGGCCATGTTCAGCAATACTTCACATGGAAGATACCAATAACTATGTATTTCTCTCCACTGTATCATAAATTAGTACTGCCATGGTTCTCAAAAAAATAAATAAATAAATAAAAAAAATCTCTCCAGTCTCTTTTGCTACTGCAGTGTATTCAGCAGATGAAATGTTAGGCATTTGTATCCTGTATCTGCATGAAAAATACTCATAATTCACTTGTCATCTGAATAATAAAGAGGTGGCACGAAGTAGGAAATGTGATTTATGGAAAACAAAACGAAATAATGAAAGGATTTTGACTTGTGTTATATTCTGTTAAAGTGTCATTTTCACATAGAAAGTATTTTGAACATTTTTTTTTTTGTTTGTTTGTTTTTACAGTACATATGACTAGGGATGGAATTGATAAGAATTTAATGATTCCCATTCCATTATCGATGTTGCTTATCGATCTGATTCTTTATTGATTGTCATTGGGTGTTGGAATAACAGTACAAATGGGTTTATTTGCACATAACATAAACAGTATGCACAAATAATAATAATAATAACAGATGATGCCAGGCCCAGTTCGGTTCGGGGGGGGGGGGGTCACACCATACAACCGTACAACATGAAAGTGAAACTTAAGAGACTTTACTAATTCTAATTCCTCTATGTCTCCTCCCATCATTTTCCTTTTCCTTACTTTTGGAAATGTTTATTTGAGGGAGCAGGACATTTGTTGCCCCCCCCCCCCCCCCCCCCCCCCCAAAAAAAAAAAAAAAAAAAAAAAGACTTGGCCCAGATGGTGCCCTGGTGTTTGCTCTGCTGCTACATTAGCAAGCATCGCTAATTAGCGTATCAAACATGTGACATTCCTGTAAATGAATCACATGCTGTGTGGACAAATGTTTGAGCATATTGGATGGATTTCCCCCCTTTGAAGAAATGGAAGCTTTGCAAGTGTTACAAGGCAACCTGGTGTCATCTTTTTGCGTGAAATATACGTGAATTTCTGCCTCAATGCCATGTTGGCTACGTTCTAAACCAAAACAACGCAGCGTACGTGTAACATCATCACGCATGTGCAAGAAAGGCAGAGTCCATAAGCAGAATCGTTAAGTAGGCGAACGATTCCAAGGAATTGAGCTACTGGGAACTGGTTCTATACTGACAGTCAATAGAAACTTTGAGGTAGAAATGTCTGCATATTTCTACTCGTAGGGGGGTTGTAAGTATTCATTGTGGATTTATTGATGACTTAGTGCTCGGGTAGTCGAGATAATGATGAGTTGTCATGTTGTCACGGTTCATTGCACATGGGTTGGTCTCTTTGCAAAAGTGGACCAAATACACATCAAGCAATACTCAGTGGGTATCTGCACAATTTGAGGATTGGTTTTGAAGGCCTATATAAAGGCCCAAAAAAGGCCACCATTGTTAGTCCAGTGAACAGCATCATGCCACGTCTATCACATGAACAGAGTCTCCAGACACTGGGTATGGTGGAGGCCGGTTTGAGCTCCAGTGATATAGCCAGGCGTATGTATGGGGCTGTTCCCAACCCACAGTCAGAAACTTGGTTGAACGCCACAACACCACAGGCTCTGTCGACGATAGACCGCGTCCAGGGCGAGAGAGAGAGAGAGTGACAACTCCCGACCAGGACTGCTACTGTTGTGACTTTGTGTTTGGCAGGTGCCATTTTCTTTTAAGTTTTTTTGTTTTGAAATTATTCTTGAAACTTTTAGATTTTTATGTCTGTATGCCAACATCCTAAACAAATGATTCATATGAAAAAATTCCAGTTTAGGGTTTCAAAATAAAAATCATGTCAAAAAATATGGAGCACTTGCGCAAGTTTCAGGAAGCGTGTGGAGGCAGTTATTGAGAAAGAAGGAGGACACATAGAATAAAAACATTTTCTATTTTGTAAATTTTCTTGTGGTAAATAAATTCTCATGACTTTCAATAAACTAATTGGTCATACACTGTCTTTCAATCCCTGCCTCAAAATACTGTAAATTTTGCTTCCCCACCCTGTAGGTGTAAGAAAACTGCCACAGCCTGCCTGTTATTTACATTGGTTGGTTGTTCCCCTGAGGATGAAATTCATTGAGCAGAAGTAGGGATGTAAAAACCAGAGGGGGGGCTGATCACCCTATCCCCGCCAACAAATCGCACCCTGTGTATACAGTTACAGAATGTACGAATATTTCTCCTATCTGAACTCCAGCACCACCCAACCAAGAACATCCCACTGGCATGATAATAACTCCTCTGTCTTTCCGCACACACACAGTTTTTTGTCTGTGTGTGTGTTTGTGTGTGTGTGTGTGTTTGTGTGTTCTCCAGCATGGGGTAGAGAGACAGAAAGATCACTGGCCTTTTGTTAGCAACTGGTATAAGCTGCTGTTTCCTTGGCCTCCCCTCCTCCATCTCTGCAGCGTATGAGAAGATTCCTACTTATAACACACCCTATCTTTCAGATCCCTGACTGTTTTTTTTTTTTTTTTTTTTTTCAAATTTCTAACTTGGAGTAAGACTAAAAGCCACACAGGAGCCATTCCTGTACAAATCTGTATGCAAAGGAGTGTCTCTTCTCTCTTCTTCAGAGCCCAGTAGTCTCTTTTAAGTGTTCTTAATGCGTATGCTCTTTCATAAACGGTGCAATCTTCAAGATATCTAAGATCTCAAGAAGCTTTGAGGAAATGGTAACCGTTGATTATTAAGGGCCAACCGGGAGCAGCTCTGTTCCTTAGCTTGAAATATTTGACTACTTTTTAACAATTGCACTAATATTAGCACCCCCATACACCGTAGCTATCAATTATACCGCTGTAATTCCTTTCCAGGCATGTCACCGTATTCTCTTCCATTTTCTGTAATCTTGCTGTAAAGCCTACATGTCACAGTAGGCTACATCTGCTGCAGGGGGTGCTGTAAAACTGGGGTTTAACTCAGATCTGGTGCTTCAAATCTGCTGATTCTGGAAATAAGGCTTAACCAGACAGCCTCATTCTGGTTCAGTCAGGCTGCTGATGCTAAGAACAGGATTACAAATAGCTGTATGTGCACCAGAACAATTCTCTTATATAAGAAATAAGGAGAAGTGCTGATGTAAGTTTATGCAGATGCTCTACATACAAGTCATACTGTGTATTGTGTATTTTCTAAAGTTTACCAAGATTATATGGGGTATTAATATTCCAAACTCTCAACAGCAGGAGGAAATCACATACTAAAACACGCTTAGGACCAAAACCATCAACAAATCCACATTATGTATCCTCAAACTGTACTGAATACCGTGTATAAAGCTTATCTGTATTCTGTATTTGCACTGTTTACACTGTTACATGTATATTTTTATACTACTTTTATATTCTTTTTTTTCCCACCACCCCTCTTCGGAGAACAGCTTTATTTTTAATTACAGCTTGTGTTTAAGTAACATTCTCAAACTTTATATTCACATGTTCATCCAGTCCTTGCTTGTATACATATACACAGAGGGAGGGCTTATATAGACGGAAGTGTACAGAGACAGGACGAGACAAAACAGGGGGACAAGCCAGCTAAGCTACTTTTATATTCTTAAATTCTACTCTCTCATACAGCATATCTCTAATTTACATGTATTTTGACTGCACACTACTTTAGATCTGATATGTTCTAATATATGTCTGCATCTTATTGTGTTGTTATGTACATGTAAGTGCACTGTCGCTGGCAGAGACCACCTGCAAACTGGTGTAATGACAATAAAGCCTATTCTATTCTATTCTATTCTATTCTATTCTATTCTATTCTATTCTATTCTATTCTATTCTGTTATGTTCTATTCTATTCTATTCTATTCTATTCTATTCTATTCTATTCTGTTATGTTCTACTCTCTTCTTTTCTGTTCTATTCTATTTCATTCTATTCAATTCTGTTCTATTCTATCTATTCTGTTGTGTTCTATTCTATTCTATTCTGTTATGTTCTACTCTCTTCTTTTCTGTTCTATTCTATTTCATTCTATTCAATTCTGTTCTATTCTATCTATTCTGTTGTGTTCTATTCTATTCTATTCTATTCTATTCTATTCTATTCTATTCTATTCTGTTGTGTTCTACTCTCTTCTCTTCTGTTCTATTCTATTTCATTCTGTTCTATTCAATTCTGTTCTATTCTATTCTATCTATTCTGTTGTGTTCTACTCATTCTATTATATTTTATTCTATTCAATTCTGTTCTATTTTATTATTCTATTCTATTCTATTCTGTTCTATTCTATTCTATTCTATTCTATTCTACCATTCTGTTGTGTTCTACTCTATTATCTTCTCTTTTCTTCTATTCTATTCTGTTCTATTCTATTCTATTCTATTCTATTCTGTCCTATTCTGTTGTGTTTTACTCTCTTCTCTTCTCTTCTCTTCTGTTCTATTCTATTATATTTCATTCTATTCTATTCTATTCTATTCTATTCTATTCTGTTGTGTTCTACTCTCTTCTGTTCTATTCTATTCTATTTCATTCTATTCAATTCTGTTCTGTTCTATTCTATTCTATTCTACTCTATTTCATTCTATTCTATTCAATTCTGTTCTATTTTATTCTAATATTCTATTCTATTCTGTTCTATTCTATTCTATTTTGTTGTGTTCTACTCTCTTCTCTTCTACTCTATTCTATTCTATTCTATTCTATTCTATTCTATTCTGTTGTGTTCTATTCTATTCAGTTGTGTTCTATTCTATTCTATTCTATTCTATTCTATTCTGTTGTGTTCTATTCTATTCTATTTCATTCTATTCTATTCAGTACTGTTCTATTTTATTCTACTATTCTGTTTTGTTCTCTTCTCTTCTATTTTAGTCTACTCATCCATCAAAACACACCAGTTAGACTCAGCCATGACATGACATGTTCTGTTTTGAGGAGAATTATTCTATTCTATTCTATTCTATTCTATTCTATTCTATTCTATTCTATTCTATTCTGGTATTGTCATGTTTTCTTCCTCAAATGAAAACTCACGGCAGGTTATTTTGACCTTAATAACCTTGTGTCTTATAATCTTCTAAAGTGCTGTCATGGATTAAATAGTTTGTGGGTGATGTTAATAAAGAGGTCTGCTCAGAAAAGCTGTCTTTATGAGTTATATTTTGTGCAAAAAAAAAAAAAAGAAGCACCTAGTGGAATTATAGTGTCTGTTTCTGGTTTGAGCTTAGTGAGATAAACACATGTAGAGATGCTTAAAGGACATGAGGGGGTGGGGGGGTGGGGGGGTCCTCTAGGTGGAGTTTAGCAGATAGGGTCTGTGGTTGTTTGAGATGGGGATGCACACTAACTGTGAAAGTGAATTTCAGAACTTAACCCATAAAGACCCAAACAGCCACTGGCAACCAAAACCATCTACTGATCTATTTTTTTATTTTTTATTTTTTTAGTTATATTTTATCGTTCCATTTTTGAAAATTTACAACACAAACATTTAGAACATAGTGTCAGTTGTCCGGTCTACTGTCCACTTTTTCCATCAGTCTTCACAAGTTGCTTGCTGTAGTCTTATGATATAAGGAAGTCTCTCCATGTTGGAAATTTCTTCCACAATTTCTCTCCAATTATTTAGGGTAGGGGGCTCCTTTTTGCACCATTTTCGTGCCAAGAGGATTTTAATCAAATATTTATCGTTACTTGGTATGTCTTTTCCTGTTAAATGACTCAAATATAGCACAGAACATGTCCTTGGTAGTTTGTATCCCATTATTTTTCCAAGTTCTTCACTGATATTATTCCAATATTGGGAAGGTTTGTGCACTGCCAAAAAAAAAAAAAACATGTGTATGACCCTCATCCTGATAGTGAAGCCTTTTTGATCTTTGGTGTTAAAAAAAAAAAAAAATCTCATTATGTTTTTCCAACAAAATTTTTTTTCCAGTTTCTGGAATTAGATGTAATCAGTTGAGTTTCACATATTTCATACCATGCATCATCACTTAATTCTACCAACAGTTCTTTTTTCCATTTATTTCTAATATACAGAGTTGAAGTTTTTCTTTTAGACACCAATCCCTGAAACAGTTTGGATATGTCTTTGGCTCCTTCGTTCTTATACGATCTACCCATAATTTCAGTGATCTGGTTTATTTCACCTGGGAGGTCTGGATTTATCCTCTTTTGATAAGATCTAAAATGTTTAATAACTTCAGACCACTGAACTTATTAATATATTGAAATAAATGGTGTAAAATGCAGTTTGTCATCTTTTCATGGTCATCAGATGTGACCCATTTGGACGTTCAGAGGCTCCGTAGTTACCATGGAAACACCGTCATCTTTGACAACATTGATTCACCAGTAAAACCCATGGAGTTGGATCAATGACAGTGGATGGAGACACTTGGTTTAAGTTCAGTTAATGATAGATTTTACTGAAAAAATCATTTTTTTCTCCAGTTTTCTCTGTTTTAGATAAAATACCACTCAACTTCACTGTGAGCTTTTATGAACATCTACATGGTCAGTGAATTAAATATAGAAAAATATATTATTGTCACTGAAAAAGTGAAAAATACAGATGATAATATAATAATAAACTGTGATAAATCACTTAAAGCTATACCTACCGATGTGGCATTTCTCACAGCTCTTAGTAAAAGTTTGAACATGAACAACCCGCCTCCCTCCAAAGCCCCGCCCCCTTCCCTCTGCCTGAGCTCTGAGGCTCCTCCTCCTCTCTCCTCCTCTCACCTGATGCGCGATGGAAACAGAGGAGGAAGCAGAGGTGGAGGTCCGGTCCGTTTTGGCGTGTCCGCGGACCCCTCCTTCAGTAATCAGATGCATCATCCACCTGCCGTGGGCCCGCGGCTCCTGTTCCATCAGTAGACCTGGTCTGTGCAGTACTGGGTCAGTGTCTTCACTGCAGTGCCCAGGGGATGGGCGCGTGCACTGTGAACGTGCGGGCTCCGCGAATTTTCCGTGGACATTTGAAGTTTCATAGTCCATACAATTATCATCCTACATCATCTTACATGTATGACACCATGTACATGTACCTGTATGAGTCCCACCGTCAGAAAAGCTGAGCTTTATGCAGACCTGTTCAGTCCAGTACAGCTGACTTCCGGACTTTTATCTCCATCTTTCATTCATCAGACTCCCGTTCGTGCTCCTCAGTTGTCGTTTCTGTTCATAAATGCGTTTTTTCCCTTCCACATGTGCATGTCAGTTCTATCCAAACACATCGTAGACAGTAGACTGTGGTCAGTGACAGGAGAAGCAGCGCCAGTGAAGCGTCAGATTCAGAGGGACACATATCGGATGTGAGACGGCGATAACGGATCGGATGCTGGACGGCCGTAATGGATGATTGACAGGAGGCTCAGTCAGGTTCGGCCAATTATTTTATTCAGACCGACTAAAATGATTGGTCAGACTTTTATCAGAAATATATGAGAATTAAACATTTTTGAGTGTCAATACCTGGTGGATTTCTTTTACATTTTAGTTTGACACACACTTATTAGGAGCATTTTAAGATGACAAAAGAAAAGTGTAAAAATGTCACATCATACGGTATAGCTTTAAGAAAGGTGAAATATAGACAAAAATCCATTTAGGAACTGACAGAAAAGTAGCACTGGGTCTTTATGAGTTAAGTCTAATGTGCAGTCATGTATATGTATGTGTTATCAGGAGGAAAATAGACCTGTTTGTAGCATGAGCAGTACTTTTCCATTACAGTGCTACATCAGCTGATAGTTTACATTATAGCTCCGTTAGCTTAGCTCTGTTTTTAGACAGAAAACAGCCAAAGTAAAACCACAAATCACATCTGTTTTCTGTACGCTTTCAAATCATCCAAACAAGGTCAGAGCTGTCTCAGTTTAGTCTGAACCTTGGACCAACAAACGATGAGTTTAACAAAGATAATAACATCACACAAATCCTCAGAAACTTTATACCTTCATAAACCTCAGAAAAGCTTTTAACATCAAACTCCATTCTTTTCATTTGGAGCTGTGTCCAGTGGTGAAAACAACAACAGTGCCTCCAGCTTTTATCACTTTGTCACTTTCTCTGACTCTAAAAAGGTGTTTCTTAACAGTTTTCATCACATCTTGTCACATTCTGACACCTTGTTCAAAGGCCCCGAGGTGTTAGTTTCATCACCATGGGAGACCGGCAGAGGGACTCACTACTCCCTCTAGTGGTCAGATAGATAGATAGATAGATAGATAGATAGATAGATAGATAGATAGATAGATAGATAGATAGATAGATAGATAGATAGATAGATAGTCATATGAAAATCAAGGTCAGTGAAGTTACCATATTTGATTCCTTACCCTTAAGCCAAATGCCATAAGAACTGGTGTGACATACAATGTGATTTCATGAGATTAGTCTCATTTTTTTAATGTCATGTTGAAAATCAAGATCAATGAAATTACCATATTTGGTTCCTTGCCCATATGTGGCAAAATAGATAGATAGATAGATAGATAGATAGATAGATAGATAGATAGATAGATAGATAGATAGATAGATAGATAGATAGATAGATAGACAGACAGACAGACAGACAGACAGACAGACAGACAGACAGACAGACAGATAGATAGATAGATAGATAGATAGATAGATAGATAGATAGATAGATAGATAGATAGACAGTCATATGAAAATTAAGGTCAGTGAAGTTACCATATTTGGTTCCTTGCCCGTATGTGGCAAAATAGATTGATAGACAGACAGACAGACAGACAGACAGACAGACAAATAGATAGATAGATAGATAGATAGATAGATAGATAGATAGATAGATAGATAGATAGATAGATAGATAGATAGATAGATAGATAGATAGATAGATAGATAGATAGATGAAAATCAAGGTCAGTGAAGTTACCATATTTGATTCCTTACCCTTAAGCCAAATGCCATAAGAACTGGTGTGACATACAATGTGATTTCATGAGATTAGTCTCATTTTTTTAATGTCATGTTGAAAATCAAGATCAATGAAATTACCATATTTGGTTCCTTGCCCATATGTGGCAAAATAGATAGATAGATAGATAGATAGATAGATAGATAGATAGATAGATAGATAGATAGATAGACAGACAGACAGACAGACAGACAGACAGACAGACAGACAGACAGACAGACAGACAGATAGATAGATAGATAGATAGATAGATAGATAGATAGATAGATAGATAGATAGATAGATAGATAGATAGATAGATAGATAGATAGACAGTCATATGAAAATTAAGGTCAGTGAAGTTACCATATTTGGTTCCTTGCCCGTATGTGGCAAAATAGATTGATAGACAGACAGACAGACAGACAGACAGACAGACAAATAGATAGATAGATAGATAGATAGATAGATAGATAGATAGATAGATAGATAGATAGATAGATAGATAGATAGATAGATAGATAGATAGATAGATAGATAGATAGATAGGTTTATTTGTCGTTCACATTAAAATTGTTTTCACAGTCTATACAGCCACGAGCATACAGCAATTCGTGGTGATCTACAAACTTAGAACATAACACATAAGACAAATTCAAAAAAAGCAAAAAATAATCCCATGATTATATACCCACCACACATATTAAACTAACACATTACAGTCTCTTTAATAATTTGTTACCTCCGAGGTGTTGTGATCACTTTGCTTTGTGTGTTAGTTTGTTTTTTAGCAAGATAACTCAAACAGTTATGGATGGATTTTCAGGAAATTTTCAGGAAATGTTGATACTGGCACAAGGAAGAAATGACTAAATTTTGGTGATCGGGGGGTGGAGAGGGGTGGGGGGCAGATCTCTCTTGGCGGAGGTCTGCGCTCTCCGAGTGCTTTTCTTGTTTGAGGTATTGTGATCACTTTGCTTTGTGTGTTTGTTTGTTTGTTTGTTAGAAAGTTATGGATGAATTTTCATGAAATTTTCAGGAAATGTTGATACTGGCACAAGGAAGAAATTATTAAATTTTCGTGGTGATGGGGGGAGGGGGGTAGATCTGTTTTGGTGGAGGTCTTGTTCAGTTGTGTTATTGCATTAAGAATGACACTTTTACTGAGTTTAAAGTCGGAACAAACAAATTTATTCTCCAATCCAATCTCTTTTTCCTAAACTCTCATGATAATTTTATGTCATGTTTTAATATTTGAAAGAATAAACACTACATCAGTGTTTTTTAACCTTGGGGTCGGGTTCCTACTAAAATTTCTCGCAATTGATTTAAAAAAAAAATTACTAATAAAAATGTTTTTTAATGATTCAATATATATTTCGTTATAATTAAAACATTAAAACACCATACACATTTTTCCTATAAAAATCAAATTCGTATAAAATGCAGGATATGATATCTGAGAGAGCATATCTTGAGGCAGTCATGGCTCAGGAGCTTGAGCGGGTTGTCCAATAACTGAAGGGTTGGCGGTTCGAATTCCGGTCTTTCCTAGTCAGTCTGTTGTGTCCTTGGGCAAGACACTTCATCTGCCTTGCCTCCAGTGTCACTCAGACTGGTGTATGAATGAAGGTGTAGTTTACCACCACCAGAGTGTGAATGTAAGAGCGAATGAATGTAAAGCTCTTTGGGTGCCTAGAAAAGCGCTATAGAAATCTAATCCATTATTATTGTTGACTGACCCGATCATGTGTATGCGATACTACGCTTCAACCTGCCTCAACACAGTCGTAGTCAGAAAACCAGGCCAAACAGAGAATGGAAAGATTTCTTCACCCACCTGGCCCCGCTAAGACATCTCCAAGAGAAAAATGTCTCAGTTTTGAATGTGTGGGTTCACCAGAAATTTGTGATGTTAAAATGGGGTCACGAGCCAAAAAAAGTTTGGGAAGCACTGCACTATATACAGGGTGACACAAAAAAATGGGAACTTTTTAACAATCCAATAAAACCAAGAGTGATGGAAGAAAAATATTTTATTCATAGTAATTGAAACCTTAAACCATGCCATTTAAGAAACAATGATGGAATTTTCATTTTTTAAAAATGACTTCCTGTAGATGGCGTCCTCCTGTACGAATGCATTCTTGAAATCTGCTGTTGAGATTCCTCATTGACCGCTGCAACATCTCAGCTGGGATACTGTGAATTTCATCCTGAATTCTCTGTTTTAACTCATCCAGAGTTCTTGGTCGAGTCGTGTACACTTTACTCTTGAGATAGCCCCACAAGAAAAAATCACAAATGGACAAATCTGGCGATCTAGGGGGCCAGGGAACGTTACTGAATCTTGAGATCACACGGTTACCGAACAATTCTCGCACAGCCGCCAATGGTTACTATGGGAAAAAAACAGGAATTTTTGAAGTGAGTATTGTCAGACATGAGCAAGTGGCAGCACTGCGAGACAGTGACCTTGAGCAAGTAAACACACCCCCATTTTAGTAACCATTGGCGGCTGTGCGAGAATTGTTCGGTAACCGTGTGATCTCAAGATTCGGTAACGTTCCCTGGCCCCCTAGATCGCCAGATTTGTCCGTTTGTGATTTTTTCTTGTGGGGCTATCTCAAGAGTAAAGTGTACACGACTCGACCAAGAACTCTGGATGAGTTAAAACAGAGAATTCAGGATGAAATTCACAGTATCCCAGCTGAGATGTTGCAGCGGTCAATGAGGAATCTCAACAGCAGATTTCAAGAATGCATTCGTACAGGAGGACGCCATCTACAGGAAGTCATTTTTAAATAATGAAAATTCCATCATTGTTTCTTAAATGGCATGTTTTAAGGTTTCAATTCCTATGAATAAAATATTTTTCTTCCATCACTCTTGGTTTTATTGGATTGTTAAAAAGTTCCCGTGTTTTTGTGTCACCCTGTATAACACCTTTAAGCACATATGGCTTTGCTGTCTGATTCTAACTTATTTATCAAATATCTGCTGAGATAAAGCATGCAGTCAACACACCGTGCAAAGAATGACAATGATTCACATTAGTATTAATATATTTTCCGAAACAAATAAAATGCTAAATGCACCGCCTAAATTGTTACTCTGCAGTTCATTAAGCACATCGTTGAATGAGCATTAGATCACGGCCTATTAAGCCGGTGCTTGATTGGCAAGTGGTGAAATTAAAAGCTCATTTCTGCATTTACATTTCTGTTGAATAGGACGCACTTTCAGAACCCATGTCCTTGCTTAGGTGGAAAGTGGTTGCAATTACCTGCCACGCAAACCACCTTATGACAGTCTGGTTGGTGATAGCATTTAGTAGAGCTTTTCCTCAACCGATTGCATCCATTTTTTTTTTTTTTTTATCTGTAAGAGAAGTCTGTAACATAGGCAGAATGAGCTGAGGATTATAATGCCATGTTTCATGTGGAAAATTTTTCCAGTTCAGAGTCTCATGGGTGCAATGCAAATCTGTTTGGCATAAAGAAAAAAAAAAAAAAAAAAAAGGAAAAAAAAATGCAGATGGTCTCGCTGTAGAGTTTATTTTGTTTGATGATATATGATGATGCTGTAGTGGAGGTGTCTATCTGTTCGGCTACACCTTCGGGGAGATAAAAGCCCACAGGTGGCTTCAGATAACCGCTTATGGACTTGATTGGAGTTAGAGTTTGAATACCTTTTGGGACATATCTCAAAAATACTGCATTTGTTTTTTCTATAATCCCACTTCAACTCGTGTTTATGTATACCCTATCCAGGATAGCAAAATCATTATGGCTTAAATCTGGCCCAAAACTGGCAAAGTTCTGGGCGGATGTATGGCCCAAAATAGGCAAGCCAAAATCAAACCAGAAGGAAGCCAAAATTCACCCAAAACTAATTGCAGACTTCCAAAAAAAGGCAATAATTGCCCCAGAAAAGCCCCAAATCCCCATAATCCAGCCAAAAAGTAGCCAAAACTGACCCAAAATTCACCCAAAATTTGTGTTGATCATGCTTTTAAACTGAAGTGGGGTTTTCTTCCGGGTGGAAATTCCCGCTCTTTGTGCAGTGTTTTGGCTATACAGAAATATGCCAAAACACAACCAAAAAACATCCACATATGGAATAAGATGCTGCCGCTCTTTAGTCAATCTTCTGGCTTGCCATAAACATGCCACACCATCCCTATACTTGATCCCGCTCTGTGCCCAGTCTTTTGGTTAACCAGACATATGCCATAACTCAGCCATATATTGCTGGTGCCTCCATATCTATTATGGACAACCTGAATCATACCACAGTTAAGCCTAAAGGTTTTCATAATGCTAAAAGAATGCCAAAAATGCCAAATGTATGCCAAAATACTGTCAAAATATTTGCTATCTGGGATGTTTGTGCAAAAAAAACAAAAAAAACAAAAAAACAAAGAAATCCCTGAGTCCCTTCCCAGATAGCAAAATCATTATGGCTTAAATCTGGCCCAAAACTGGCATGCCATTTTGGCAAAGTTCTGGGTGGATGTATGGGTCCTAAATGGCCCAAAATAGGCAAGCCAAAAACACACCGGAAGGAAGCCAAAATTCAACCAAAACTAATTGCGGACTTCCAAAATATAGCCATAATTGTCCCAGAAAAGCCCCAAATCCCCATAATCCAGCCAAAAAGTAGCCACAACTGACCCAAAGAGAGGCCAAAATTTGTGTTGGTCATGCTTTTAAATTGAAGTGGGGTTTTCTTCCGGGTAGAAATTCCCACTCTTTGTGCAGTGTTTTGGCTTTACAGAAATATGCCAAAACACAACCAAAAAACATCCATATTTGGAATAAGATGCTGCTGCTCTTTAGTCAATCTTCTGTCTTGCCATAAACATGCCATACCATCCCTATACTTGATCCCGCTCTGTGCCCAGTCTTTCGGTTAACCAGACATATGCCATAACTCAGCCATATATTGCTGGTGCCTCCATATCTATTATGGATAACCTGAATCATGCCTAAAGGTTTTCATAATGCCAAAAGAAATCCAAAAATGCCAAATGTATGCCATAATACTGCCAAAATATTTGCTATGAGTATGAATGAGTATGAATTTTTTCTGAGTGTTTTTATTCCTCTTTAGGCATGAAAAAAAAACTATGTGATTGAAAATTTTCTTCTGAAAAATAAAAAGAAAAGAAATAAAATAAAAATTATTTTTAAAAAAAATTAAAAATAAAAAATACATGAAAAAAATAATAATGAAAAAAAATTAAAAAAAATTATTGTGAACCTATTTTTCATGAAGTTGCAAAAATGTCCACTCAGCTGGACACCACATGTTTAATTCTTGACGCACAGAAACATGTATTTACTGATAAATTGTGTGAAAACTATGGGGTGGGCTTATGATTCTGGAGGTTTATGCTCAGGAGAGATCTACATAATGTTACCAATTCATGTCAGAAAAGATATGTCGCGTCTTAAAACTTTAATAAAGATATGTATAAAAAAAAAAAATTATAATAAAATAAACTAGAAAAGCACTCGGAGAGCGCAGACCTCTGCCAAGCGCAAAAATTCCCCACATAATGGGTGATACAAATCCTACATTTATTTTTTAAAATAAAATCCGCCTTCTGGATCAGATCTGGATCAGCCTTTGAAATGTGATAGAGGACCCCATTGTCAATTCCTGAGTTAAATTTCATGAGCTTTGGTCAATAATTAAGCAAGATATTGGGAAACGAAAATTTTGGCCCCATTTACCACAATGTTAACGAAAATTTCAAAGTGATCCAGAATCCAGGATTTCTTCCGGATCACCCCCAAAAGTTAATCATTCCTTCCTTATCCCATTTCCAACAAACCCTGAAAATTTCATCCAAATCTGTCCATAACTTTTTGAGTTATGTTGCACACTAACGGACAAACAAACAAACAGACAGACAAACAAACCCTGGCAAAAACATAACCTCCTTGGCGGAGGTAAAAATCCATGAATATACAAGAGAACAGCTGTAGAGTAGCTGTCCACTGCAGTGACCAGTATGCATGAAAGTGTTAATCATACCACAGTTAAGCCTAAAGATTTTCATAATGCCAAAAGAAAGCCAAAAACACCAAATGTATGCCATAATACTGCCAAAATATTTGCTCTCTGGGATGTTTGTGCAAAAAAAAAAAAAAAAAAAAAAAAAAAAAAAAAATCCCTGTGTCCCTTTTACCTTTTTTTTTGTTTTTTATTTATTTATTTATTTTTTTACCATTACTCCTCAGTCCTCACTCAGTTGTGTCTCACTGAAAGGGACCTCAGGTGGTGCTGTTGTCCTGACAACCAATAAGGGGAGCATCGCAGTCAGAAAGCTGGATAATCTGAGAGAGAGAGAGAGAGAGAGAGAGAGAGAGAGAGAGAGAGAGAGAGAGAGAGAGGTGGTGAGTGTGTATGTGTGTGTGTGTATGGGGGGGTGAATTTCCCAGACTCTGAACAGAAGCCTGCCTCTCTCTCCATCGCCGCTTCTGGCTGTGCAGTTTCTTTTTACGCGGACAGTATTACGCATTCTGGTGAAGGTTGCGCACACAGAACCGCTTCGCTCCAAAAAGTCCTGAAGGAACATCCTAACGCCCATCTGCTCCGGACTGCTTTGGACCCTAAAGGCAGTCCGTGTTATCCGTCTGGACAACTGTCTGGACAACAACTTCTTCATCATCTTTTTTCTTTTTTTTTTCTTTTTTTTTTTTTTTTTTCCCCCTTCTCTCTTCTTCACCCTTGGATCTATAGCTTTCCGAAGCGCGCGTATCAGTGTTTTTTTTTTTTTTTTTTTTTTAAAGATGCAAGTCGGACGCAAATCGTGTTGGAGGCAATTGCAGGCTTCTTTTTTTAGACTGCTATGTCTTATTCCTACAGGATTCCCCGTCCGGAGTGTGGATATGCAACGGACCACCGACAACATTACCATCCGCCAGGGAGACACAGCGATCATAAGGTAAGAGTCCTTCTTTTGCAACTTTCCTCCTGGATCCACGGCTGCATCCTCTGCCTTATGTGCAAGGCAGGATGCGTGGATGTTTGGTGCATATGATTCCTGTGGGGGATGAATTAGACTATTCCTCATAGGTTGCACAGAAGTAAACACAAGGAGGAAAATGCTGATTTGTTCAGGGTGTCAACTTTTATCCCACCATCCAGTCCTGACATGATAATAGGATGTTTACGCATGTGTAGTGTCTGCTCATCCACACACTATAGTTTTACTGGGATAGACTAGAGGGTGTTTTTTTTTTTTTTTTTTTTTTTTTTTTTTTTCAGATTTACCTTAGAGCATCCATCTCTTGATCCACCGAGGACCGGAGCTGGGGTCTCTGAGCCTCCTCTCCCTCCTTATTTATTTATTTATTTATTTATTTATTTATTTATTTAACCCTCCAGTATCCGGGTGCGCCTTTTAGGCACACTTTGCACTTCGTTTTAAAAAAAACTTCATATTATTTTTCACAATTTAAATAAGGTTAGAATTTAAAAGTTGTTCATTTGTGCATGATCTTTAAAATTCTGACCACCAACTAAAATTTGCACATTGTAAACAAAAGAAAATTACAAGACTAGCATCTGTCTCCCAAGTGTGCCTAAAAAGCACTATTTCTTCCATTTGATATGTATGATTAGGGCTGACCTTGATTTACAAAAAATAAAATCAAATTAGAGCAGAAAAATAAATCAGTATATAATATTTAATAGTTTGATTTATAGATGTGCATTTTTGGCACACTTGGTGACAGATGCTAGTATTTTTTAACATTTGACCTAGCGCCAAAAATAATCATGCAAATTAACCAGTGTTGGAGTTAATCATTGACATATGCCAGGCTGCAAAAATCAAATAATATGTGATTCACTTTTTATGTAGTATACTGAAAAAAAAAAAAAAAAAAAAAAAAAAAAAAAAATTGTGTTATTTTGCATCCAAAAAAAAAAAAAAAAAAGGTTTGTTTACATTACAAACACGGCATTTAAAAGGTTAAAAAATGTGACAGTTATTGAGTATTTGGTATTTTTATTTATGGCTCAAGTTGATGAAATAGAAAAAAGTGTAAAATAATTAAAAACAAACTGTATGAAAAATGTTTTGACATTATTCCACAAGTGTGTCAAAAAGGCACACTTGGTGCTTAGTAAGGGCCTGGATGGGATACTGGAGGGTTAAGTCAAGGACCCCTTGGTTAGACAAAGTGCGTCACTGTGTCCTGAGATGCTGTCGTGTGGATTACTTGTGCAAACGGAGGTGTGTGTGTGTGTGTGTGTGTGTGTGTGTGTGTGCGTGTTGGGGGTGGGGGTATGGGATGATGCATGAGCACCCAATGTGTTAGATCAGGGGTGTCAAACTCATTTTAGTTCAGGGGCCACATTCAGCCCAATTTGATCTCAACTGGGCCAAACCAGTAAAATAATAACTGTGAAAAAAGTAAAATCCTTTTACACTGGGTTATAAAAATTTTTTTTTGCAAGTTGTCTAGGTTTTTTCAACTGAATTAGGACCATTTTGCACCGCTAAATCCAAAAATGACATCTGTTTTTCTCAATCAGGTCAGGGTTTTTTTTGCTAATTTGATTTTGAAAAATTTGATCTTCTCACAAAATATAATCATTAATACCAAAATAAGATTGGTAAGCACACTTTATGAAACTTGTGATTTCATTCCTGTTAGGTACAATGGTGTATTCACCGCAGATGCAGCAGAATACGTCAGGCTTATTTTTGCAAGATCTTCTAGTCGAAGCCATTTCATTCACCTGTAATATTAAAAAAAAAACAATCATAAATTGGCAAAAGTTAAATCTTCAGAACTCGTTTATTGCAAGAAATATGAAAGAATTTTGTATCATATGATGTGAAAATGCCCATAAATGTAAGCAAATATGTTAAAAAGCCAATATGTAGCATAGTTCAGAAAGTTGACCTGATTGAGCAAAATTAATGAGATTTTTGGATTCAGCACACCAAAATTATCCTAAATCAGCTCAAAAAACTTAAACAATACATTTGTTGTTGACCAGTGTTATGATCAGGTTTACATCTACAAAGTTTCCGTAAAAATCTGAATAACATGAACAAACTTGAATTGCCTTAAGAGAAACAAGTGTAATTTTAACAATATTATGCCTCGGTTTATCAGTTTATCATTTACACATGTGCATTACAATCACATAAAAGGCAATGCAAGTTTATTTGTATAGCACATTTCAGCAACAAGGCAATTCAAGGTGCTTCACACAGGACATTGAAATACAACAACAGGGAAAAAGAAACATTTAAAACATTATAAAAGAAACAAGTAAAAGGTGATTAAAAACAGCAAGTAAGAAAACATAAAATCCAAAAAATTAAAAAAATTAAAAAATAAATAAAAATAAAAACACATTAAAGTAAGAGTTGCAGTGCAGAGTTTCAAAGAGAATATAACATTTAAAAAGTCAAAATCCTTTTAGTCAAAGGCAGCAGTGAACAGGTGAGTCTGTAACCTGGACTTAAAAGAACTCAGACTCTCAGCAGACCTGAGATTTTCTGGTAGTTTGTTCCAGATATACGGAGCATAGAAACTGAACGCTGATTCTCCATGTTTAGTTCTGACTTTGGGAACACAGAGCAGACCTGCACCAGACGACCTGAGTGGTCTGGATGGTTCATACTGGACTAGAAGGTCTCTGATGGATTTTGGGCCTAAACCATTCAGTGCTTTATATGCTAGTAAGAGAATTTTGAAGTCTATTCTCTGAGAGACAGGGAGCCAGTGTAGAGACCTCAGAACTGGACTGATGTGGTCCACTCTCTTGGTCTTAGTGAGGACTGGAGCAGCAGCATTCTGGATCAGCTGCAGTCGTCGGATAGACTTTTTAGTCCGACCGGAGAAGATACTGTTACAGTAGTCAACTCGACTAAAGATAAATGCATGGACAAGTTTTTCAAAGTCCTGCTGCGACATCAGTCCTTTAATCCTAGAAATGTTCTTGAGGTGATAGTAAGCTGACTTTGTAATTGTTTGTATGTAAAACATTTAGTAACAGGCAGAATATTGGTAAAATTGCGTTTACTTTTCTTAAGACATTTCCATTTGTTGATATTTGTTTAGGTTATTCACATTTTTTGTAAAAGTATAGTTTGAGAATGGAAACATTTTCATGTAATTTTACTTTTTTATAGCAAAGAAAACAAAGACAAAATTTGGGGTTGTCATTATTTGTGGGTTATTATGACAATATTTTACTGGTCTGACCCACTTGAAATCTAACTGTATAACTGTAACTGTAATCAGACTGTATGTGTCTATGTGTGGAACCTGAATTAAAATGATTTTGACACTATTGATTGTTAATACAGGGTGACACAAAAAAACGGGAACTTTTTAACAATCCAATAAAACCAAGAGTGATGGAAGAAAAATATTTTATTCATAGTAATTGAAGCCTTAAAACATGCCATTTAAGAAACAATGATGGAATTTTCATTTTTTTAAAATTACAGGGTGACCCAAAAAAACGGGAATTTTTGAAGTGCGTATTGTCAGACATGAGCAAGTGGCAGCACTGCGAGACAGTGACCTTGAGCAAGTAAACACACCCCCATTTTAGTAACCATTGGCGGCTGTGCGAGAATTGTTCGGTAACCGTGTGATCTCAAGATTCGGTAACGTTCCCTGGCCCCCTAGATCGCCAGATTTGTCCGTTTGTGATTTTTTCTTGCGGGGCTATCTCAAGAGTAAAGTGTACATGACTGGACCAAGAACTCTGGATGAGTTAAAACAGAGAATTCAGGATGAAATTCACAGTATCCCAGCTGAGATGTTGCAGCGGTCAATGAGGAATCTCAACAGCAGATTTCAAGAATGCATTCGTACAGGAGGACGCCATCTACAGGAAGTAATTTTTAAAAAATGAAAATTCCATCATTGTTTCTTAAATGGCATGTTTTAAGGTTTCAATTCCTATGAATAAAATATTTTTCTTCCATCACTTTTGGTTTTATTGGATTGTTAAAAAGTTCCAGTTTTTTTGTGTCACCCTGTATCTTCAGTGTAATTTTTGCATTTCACAAAGTCATCCTGCGGGCCGGATTGGACCCTTTGGCGGGCCGGATTTGGTCCCCGGGCCGCATGTTTGACAGAGGATGATGTGAGGACACAGAAAACAGTGCAGTGTTGTTTAGGTTTCAGCGTGGGGTGTTTGGCACAGATTTATTGCAGTGTAAGGAGGAAAAGTGCGTAAAGTGCCAACAATGTCACAGGACGGACTTCCATGCAGGTGTGTGACTCCAGTTTGTGCAAATGTGACTTTGCCTTTAGTTTTTTTTTTTTTTTTTTTTTTTTAACCCTTTCATGCATGCATTATGAGAACCTTAACCCTTTCATGCACAGAGGTCACTACAGTGGAAAGCTATTCTTCTATTCTACAGCTGTTCCCATAACTGCAAATCATACCATTATTGTAACTTTACGTTCTTAATAAACCGGATCTGCAGTAGCACGACTGAGTGTAAATCAACTGCAAATTTTTCTTAAACTGTAATAAACAGTTTTCTTAAATTATTATTATTATTTTTTTTTTTGTATATTATTTCCATGAGGTGAGTAAATACTAGTATTACAGTATGATAAAATGTGAGAAAACATCAGATTAGCTGCATCCAAAATGTTTTTATTTCCTAGTTTTCACACAGTTCATCACTTTCTAATATTGTGTTTTAAATTCATGTTTCTTTGCTTCAAAAATTAAACACATGGTGTCCAGGTGAGTGGACATTGTTGTAACTCCATTAAAAATAGGTTCATTAAAAAATGAATCACAACATTTTTTTCATGCCTAAAGAGGAATAAAAACACTCTCACTCCCTAAGGTTCTCATGATTCATGCATGAAAGGGTTAATCAAGATTTTTTTTTTTTTTTTTTTTTTTTTTTTTTTTCCTGAGTGTTTTTATTCCTCTTTAGGCGTTAAAAAAACAATGCGATTGAAAAAAAAAAATTATGAACCTGTTTTTCTTGGACTTGCAAAAATGTCCACTCAGCTGAACACCATGCATTTAATTTTTGAAGCAAAGAAGCATGTATTTACTAATATACTGTGTGAAAAGTGTGAAAGAAAAACATTTTTAATGCTACTAATTTTTTGTTTTTTCACATTTAAACATACTCTAATACACAGGTGTCAAACATGCGGCCAAATCCGGCCCGCCAAAGGGTCCAGTCCGGCACTCGGGATGAATTTGTGAAATGCAAAAATTATACTAAGATATTAACAACCCTTTTAGTTCAGGTTCCACATTCAGACCAATTCAATCTCAAGTGGGTGGGACTTGTAAAATACTATCATAATAACATAAATAATGACAACTCCAAATTTTTCTCTTTGTAAATGCAAATATTTTCATGTATTTACACTAAAACAAAGTATAATTTGGCAAAAAATGTGAATAACCTGAACAAATATGAACAAACTGAAATGTCTTAAGAGAAGTAAGTGCAATTTTAATAAGATTCTGCCTGTTATTAAATGTTTGGTGTATTTTTTTTATATTATAATGTAAATATGTAAATGATAAACTGTTAAAATTACACTTATTTTTTCAGTTTGTTCAAGTTTTTCACATCTTTTGAAAGGATAGTTTGTAGATATAAACCTTTTCATAGTGTAAATTAACTATTTTCACTCTAAAACATAGAGAAAAGTTTGGAATTGACATTATTTATATATTATTATGTTATTTTTTTTTTATTGGTCCTTCCCACTTCAGATCAAATTTAGCTGAGTGTGGCCCCTGAACTAAAATGAGTTTTACACCCCTGCTCTAATACTAGTCATTACTCACTTCATGGAGGGAATATGAAAAAAAAAAAAAAAAAAAAAAAACTTTGGTTGTTAATTACAGTCAAATAAAAATAACAAGCAATTACTTTACACTCAAACATGCATGCATTACTGCAGATTAGATTCATCAAGAACAGCAAAGTTACAGTAATGGTATCAATTGCAGTGTATGGGATGTGTTAGATCAGGGGTGTCAAATTCATTTTAGTTCAGGGGCCACATTCAGCTAAATTTGATCTGAAGTGGCCCGAACCAGTAAAACAATAACATAATAATATATAAATTATGTCAACTCCAAACTTTTCTCTATGTTTTAGAGCGAAAAACAGTAAAATTACATGATGAAAAGGTTTACGTCTACAAACAATCCTTTCAAAAGATGTGAATAACATGAACAAACTAAAAAAAAATAAGTGGAATTTTAACAGTTTATCATTTACACATTTACATTATAATATAAAAAAATACACCTAACATTTAATAACAGGTAGAATCTTGTTAAAATTGTACTTACTTCTCTTAACACATTTCAGGTTATTCACATTTTTTTTTTTTTTTTTGCGAAATTATACTTTGTTTCAGTGTAAATACATGAAAATATTTACATTTACAAAGACAAACATTTGAAGTTGACATTATTTCTGTGTTATTAGGATAGTATTTTACTGGTCCTGCCCACTTGAGATTGAATTGATCTGAATGTGGAACCTGAACTAAAAGGATCGTTAATATCTTAGTGTAATTTTTGCATTTTTGATACTTGTGTGTTAGATGATCTGGAACTAAATCAACAAAATCCATGAATATACAAGAGAACAACTTTAAATAACTGTCCGCTGTAGTGACCACTATGCATGAAAGGGTTAATACTGCTTTTAACCACATCCCTATTTGCAGCAGCCTCATAAATGTTAACCCTTTCATGCATAGTGGTCACTACAGTGGACAGTTACTCTACAGCTTTACTCTTGTATATTCATGGGTTTTGTTGTTTTAGTTTCATATCAGCCAACACAGTGGACACGTATGCATCATCTCATAAACTCCAATTCATACCATTATTGTAACTTTGCTGTTCTTGATTGATCCTTGAGTGGAAATCAATTGTTAATATTTATTTTTTTGCATATTATCTCCATGAAGTGAGTAATAACAAGTATTAGAATATGATAAAATGTGAGAAAACATCAGATTAGCTGCATTAACCCTTTCATGCACTAATTATGTGAAATGTAGTCAATATATTTTTCTGCAGTGTTTTGATTCCTCTTTAGACATTAAAAAAAACCAAAAACAATGTGATCGATTTTAAAAAATAAAATAAAAAATGTTACAAAAATTTCCACTCAGCTGGACACCATGTATTTAATTTTTGAAGCAAAGAACATGTATTTAAAATCTAATATCAGAAAATGATATGGAAAACTATGCAATAAAAACATTTTTAATGCTGCTAATCAGGTGTTTTCTCACATTTGAACATACTCTAATACTAGTTATTATTCACTGCATGGAGATAATATGCAAAAAAAAAAAAAAAAAAAAAAAAATTAAAAAAATACCTGTCAATTACAGTCTAATAACAATTAGCAATTGATTTACACTAAAACACGTCACTGCAGATCAGGTTTATCAAGAACAGTAAAGTTACAGTAATGGTCTGAATGTCAGTGTATTATGGGATGGTGCGTTAGTGTCCACTGTGTTGGCTGATATGGAACTAAAACAACCAAAACCCTGAATATACAAGAGAATGGCTGGAGAAGAACTGTCCACTGGAGTGACCACTGTGCATGAAAGGGTTAAACATGGTTTCATTTCACTGTTTTCATATCACTTTATGATATTGGTTTTTAAATACATGTTTCTTTGCTTCAAGAATAAAATTCATGGTGTAGCTGAGTGGACATTTTTGTAACTCCATGAAAAACAGGTTGATTTAACCCATAAAGACCCAGCGCTACATTTGTGTCAGTTCTGAAATGAAATTTTCTCTACAGGGTGGGGAAGCAAAATTTACAGTGAACATTTAGTTGTTTTTTCTCAGCAGGCACTACGTCAATTGTTTTGAAACCAAACATATATTGATGTCATAATCATACC
This sequence comes from Sphaeramia orbicularis, assembly GCF_902148855.1. Taxonomy (NCBI): domain Eukaryota; kingdom Metazoa; phylum Chordata; class Actinopteri; order Kurtiformes; family Apogonidae; genus Sphaeramia; species Sphaeramia orbicularis. The sequence goes on along the minus strand of NC_043969.1, from coordinate 11,343,992 downwards.
TAACACTATTATCCATACCTTTTCACAAACTTTTGCCCATATGAGTAATCAGGAAAGCAAACGTCAAAGAGTGTGTGATTTGCTGAATGCACTCGTCACACCAAAGGAGATTTCAAAAATAGTTGGAGTGTCCATAAAGACTGTTTATAATGGAAAGAAGAGAATGACTATGAGCAAAACTATTACGAGAAAGTCTGGAAGTGGAGGAAGCAACAAAAAACGTACCAAAGCTTTTTTTTTATTAAAGCTCTCAAATCCAAAATCCTAAAGGATCCAACCAAATCCATGAGAAAAATGGCAATTGAACTTGAGGTAGACAACAAGACCGTTAGAAATGCAGTAAAATATGATTTGAAGTTAAAATCTTACACAAGAACACCAAAACACTTGTTGACAACAGCAACAAATCCAACTTTAGCAATTTTTGGGAATCATGTTTATGGCCGCCTTCTAGCCCAGATCTAAACCCTCTGGATTCTGCTATTTGGGGTGTTTTAGAACATGCTACCAATAGAACATCACACAGCAATGTCGACTTTCTTAAAGATACTATTAAAGAAGAATGGGAGAAGTTGTCACCCGAATATTTGAGGAACACTTGCGCAAGTTTCAGGAAGCGTGTGAAGGCAGTTATTGAGAAAGAAGGAGGACACATAGAATAAAAACATTTTTTATTTTGTCAATTTTCTTGTGGCAAATAAATTCTCATGACTTTCAATAAACTAATTGGTCATACACTGTCTTTCAATCCCTGCCTCAAAATATTGTAAATTTTGCTTCCCCACCCTGTATATCTAACTTTTCTTAAGTAATTTATCACCATTTATTGTCATATTATCATTTGTATTTTGCATTTTATCAATATAAATCAGGTATTTTCCTATATATAATTTACTAGTCATGAAGATATTCATAAAAGCTCAGATTACAGTTGAGGGTTATTATATCAAAAACAGAAAAAACTGAAAGAAAAGGTGACTTTTTCAGGTAAATATATCATTAAGTGAACATAAATTCAGCATTGCCATCCACTGTCATTTATTAAACTCCATGGGTTTTATTGGTGAATCAATGTTGTAGAAGATGATGGTGTTTCCACGGTAACTACATAACTTCTGAACGTCCAAATGGGTCATATCTGATGACCATGAAAAGATGACAAACTGCATTTTACACCAATTATTTTCATGTATTGTTAGAATTAGTGGATCAACAGGTATTAAACAGTTTAGATCGTTAGATTTTTTTGGTCAGTGATGGATATTCGGGTCTTTATGGGTTAAAAAAAAATTCAATCACATTGTTTTTTTTTTGTTTGTTTTTTTCATGCCTAAAGAGGAATAAAAACACTCAGGAAAAAATAATCTTGATTAAGGTTCTAATAATTCATGCATGAAAGGGTTAAAGTCCTTTTTTTTGTAAATTTGGGGTCACATTTTAGAGCGGTAAACCTCCCACTTAATCACCTCCCAGACAATGCAAGCTGTCATCTGTGTGGTATTGTGATAGCGTTGGGCAGATGTCAGTGACCACGTGACTAGAGCCGTGTGTTTGTGGCAGGCTATAAACGAAAGGGGATTTAGATTTGGTGGTTTTGTAAACAAGGCGCTTTTGCCGCCCCCAGTCCCACTTCTTCTTCCGTCCAGTGCATAATAGTCTGCACACAGATAATCAGATTGATTTTTTTTTTTTTTTTTTTTCCCTCCCTCACTAAATTTCTGTGTCCTCTCCTCGGTTGCATGCTGCGTTTACAGTATCACTGCTGGGCCCGGCCTAATGGGAATGAAAAATACCGAGTGGAATTATTAAACGCAGCTCATCAGAGGCTTAAAGAGGCACGAACATACATGTAAACACTGTTCCTCTGGTGTTCAGTCCTCTCACACACACACACACACACACACACACACACACACACACACACGCACAATAAGCCACTTTAATGGATTTCCTTTCTTAAACAGGTGCCATCCATTCAGATACCTGCTGATCAAATTAGTCCATTGACTCCGTTACTGTTGAACTCAGCAGGGGTCAGAGCTATTTGTTTCACTTTCCAAATCCAATTGACTGCATCTTTGCTATATTCAGCCGCTTACTCACCCAGTCAGCCTGTTTCCTTTGAGGGTGATGGCAGGCTTTACACTAACCCAGGACAAAATTAGATTCTTCTCTCCAAGGCAACACTTACCTCACAAGGCCGTGCCAGTATATCTCATAAACAATGCTCATATAATCATCTGCGATAATACCTGATCAAGTGTCCTCATTTTTTTATTCGTTCATTCATTTATTTGTTTTGAGCAGAAGAAAAAATTAAACATTTTTTTGTGTACAAGGAATTAATATCAGAGTAAATACACAAATTCATTCAATTCAATTCAGTTTTATTTGTAGAGCCCTATATTTTACAACAAGGTTGCCTCACAGGGCTTTACCGAATTAGTTGGATATGAAAAAAAAACAGTTGAATAAACAGCAGATAAAGGAAATGGATTATCATTAATACATAAAGGTGATCAAGACAAAATAACAATTGCGATGTACAGTAGTAATAACAAAATAAATTCAATATGTATCGCTCAAAAAGGAGTGGGAAGAAGAAAACTGTTAAATCCCACCCCCATTTCACATTTAATAATAATAATAATAATAATAATAATAACAACAACAACAACAACAACAACAACAATAATAATAATAATAATAATAATAATAATAATAAAAACACATTTTATTTATAGGCGCCTTTCAGGACACTCAAGGTCACCGTACAAAGTTGTTAAAAATAAATCAAACACAATTAAAATTACACATGTACATATATAAAACACATAGGTACATAAAATGGCAGTAGATAAAACTGAAATTATGGAATTGAGTAGGCCTGTCGGAATAAATAAGTCTTAAGCTTGGATTTGAAGGTGGTAATAGCGTCAGAGTTTTTTATGTGTTCAGGGAGGGCATTTTACCAACATGGTAAGAAAGAGCCAAGGATGGAATGGCCCAGCAATAGGGGTGTGTATTGGCAAGAATTTGGCGATACGATACAAATCACAATACCAGGATCATGATACTGTTAACAAGGCGATATTTTTTGTTTTGTTTTTTTCTTTTTAAAGATTATTTAGTGGAAAAACTTATAGTACAGCATTTTGATAAATAAAGTTTTAACATGCGGCTTTACCAGTATAAAAATCACACAAATAAATAATGTTTTACAGACATTACAGTTTAAGATCCTGCTTAAATGTTGGTATTCTACTGTGAAAAGAATGCATAGTGTTCATTCCCTGAATCGTCCAACATCAGAACATTTTTCTTTTTTACATTCCACGAAAAAAAAAACAAAAACAAAAAAAAACAGCATTTGCCTCTTTCAGACAGTAAGAAGTGCTTTAAGGATGTTTGAAATAAGCATTATCAATTTCAGAAAACTGCATGTATGACCTGCAATATCACAATACTACTTTTGTAGTATACAAACAACAGAGCAAAATACCCATGTGGATATAGAAATAAAAGAGCAAAAATACCCATGTGGATATAGAAATAAAAGAGCAAAAATACCCATGTGGATATAGAAATAAAAGAGCAAAAATACCCATGTGAATATACAAATAAAAGAGCAAAAATATCCATGTGAATATAGAAATAAAAGAGCAAAAATATCCATGTGAATACAGAAATAAAAGAGCAAAATACCCATGTGAATATATAAAGAAAAAAGCAAAATACCCATGCGAATATATAAATAAAAGAGCAAAATACCCATGCGAATATAGAAATAAAAGAGCAAAAATACCCATGTGAATATAGAAATAAAAGAGCAAAATATCCATGTGAATATAGAAATAAAAGAGCAAAATACCCATGCGAATATAGAAATAAAAGAGCAAAAATACCCATGCAAATATAGAAATAAAAGAGCAAAAATACCCATCTGAATATAGAAATAAAAGAGCAAAAATACCCATGTGAATACAGAAATAAAAGAGCAAAAATACCCATGTGAATATAGAAATAAAAGAGCAAAATACCCATGTGAATACAGAAATAAAAGAGCAAAATACCCATGCAAATATATAAATAAAAGAACAAAATACCCATGTGATTATATAACTAAAAAAGCAAAATACCCATGTGAATATAGAAATAAAAGAGCAAAATACCCATGCGAATATAGAAATAAAAGAGCAAAAATACCCATGCAAATATAGAAATAAAAGAGCAAAAATGCCCATCTGAATATAGAAATAAAAGAGCAAAAATACCCATGTGAATACAGAAATAAAAGAGCAAAAATACCCATGTGAATATAGAAATAAAAGAGCAAAATACCCATGTGAATACAGAAATAAAAGAGCAAAATACCCATGCAAATATATAAATAAAAGAGCAAAATACCCATGTGATTATATAAATAAAAAAGCAAAATACCTATGTGAATATAGAAATATAAGAGCAAAAATACCCATGTGAATATAGAAATAAAAGAGCAAAATATCCATGTGAATATAGAAATATAAGAGCAAAAATACTCATGTGAATATATAAATAAAAGAGCAAAAATACCCATGTGAGTATAGAAATAAAAGAGCAAAAATACCCATGTGAATATAGAAATAAAAGAGCAAAAATACCCATGTGAATATAGAAATAAAAGAGCAAAAATACTCATGTGAATATAGAAATAAAAGAGCAAAAATACTCATGTGAATATTGAAATAAAAGAGCAAAAACACCCATGTGAATACATAAATAAAAGAGCAAAAATACCCATGGGAATATATGAATAAAATAGCAAAAATACCCATGTAAATATATAAATAAAAGAGCAAAATACCCATGTGAATACATAAATAAAAGAGCAAAATACCCATGCGATTATATAAATAAAAAAAGCGAAATACCCATGTGAATATAGAAATAAAACAGCAAAATACCCATGTGAATATAGAAATAAAACAGCAAAATACTCATGTGAATATAGAAATAAATAGCAAAATACCCATGTGAATATAGAAATAAAAGAGCAAAAATAGCCATGTGAATATAGAAATAAAAAAGCAAAAATACCCATGTGAATATAGAAATAAAACAGCAAAATACCCATGTGACTATATAAATAAAAGAGCAAAAATACCCATGTGAATATAGAAATAAAAGAGCAAAAATACCCATGTGAATATATAAATAAAAGAGCAAAAATACCCATGTGAATATATAAATAAATAGCAAAATACCCATGTGAATATAGAAATAAAAGAGCAAAAATACCCATGTGAATATAGAAATAAAAAAGCAAAATACCCATGTGAATATAGAAATAAAAAAGCAAAAATACCCATGTGAATATAGAAATAAAAAAGCAAAATACCCATGTGAATATAGAAATATAAGAGCAAAAATACCCATGTGAATATAGAAATAAAAGAGCAAAATATCCATGTGAATATAGAAATATAAGAGCAAAAATACCCATGTGAATATATAAATAAAAGAGCAAAAATACCCATGTGAGTATAGAAATAAAAGAGCAAAAATACCCATGTGAATATAGAAATAAAAGAGCAAAAATACCCATGTGAATATAGAAATAAAAGAGCAAAAATACTCATGTGAATATAGAAATAAAAGAGCAAAAATACTCATGTGAATATAGAAATAAAAGAGCAAAAACACCCATGTGAATACATAAATAAAAGAGCAAAAATACCCATGGGAATATATGAATAAAATAGCAAAAATACCCATGTAAATATATAAATAAAAGAGCAAAATACCCATGTGAATACATAAATAAAAGAGCAAAATACCCATGCGATTATATAAATAAAAAAAGCGAAATACCCATGTGAATATAGAAATAAAACAGCAAAATACCCATGTGAATATAGAAATAAAACAGCAAAATACCCATGTGAATATAGAAATAAAACAGCAAAATACCCATGTGAATATAGAAATAAAACAGCAAAATACCCATGTGAATATAGAAATAAATAGCAAAATACCCATGTGAATATAGAAATAAAAGAGCAAAAATAGCCATGTGAATATAGAAATAAAAAAGCAAAAATACCCATGCAAATATAGAAATAAAACAGCAAAATACCCATGTGAATATAGAAATAAAACAGCAAAATACCCATGTGAATATAGAAATAAAACAGCAAAATACCCATGTGAATATAGAAATAAAACAGCAAAATACCCATGTGAATATAGAAATAAATAGCAAAATACCCATGTGAATATAGAAATAAAAGAGCAAAAATAGCCATGTGAATATAGAAATAAAAAAGCAAAAATACCCATGTGAATATAGAAATAAAACACCAAAATACCCATGTGACTATATAAATAAAAGAGCAAAAATACCCATGTGAATATAGAAATAAAAGAGCAAAAATACCCATGTGAATATAGAAATAAAAGAGCAAAAATACCCATGTGAATATATAAATAAATAGCAAAATACCCATGTGAATATAGAAATAAAAGAGCAAAATACCCATGTGAATATAGAAATAAATAGCAAAATACCCATGTGAATATATAAATAAAAGAGCAAAAATACCCATGTGAATATAGAAATAAAAAAGCAAAAATACCCATGTGAATATAGAAATAAATAGCAAAATACCCATGTGACTATATAAATAAAAGAGCAAAAATACCCATGTGAATATAGAAATAAAAGAGCAAAAATACTCATGTGAATATAGAAATAAAAGAGCAAAAATACCCATGTGAATATAGAAATAAAACAGCAAAAATACCCATGTGAATATAGAAATAAAAGAGTAAAAATACCCATGTGAATATAGAAATAAAACAGCAAAATACCCATGCGAATATAGAAATAAAAGAGTAAAAATACCCATGTGAATATAGAAATAAAACAGCAAAATACCCATGCGAATATAAAAATAAAAGAGTAAAAATACCCATGTGAATATAGAAATAAAACAGCAAAATACCCATGCGAATATAGAAATAAAAGAGTAAAAATACCCATGTGAATATAGAAATAAAAGAGCATGATAAACACAAATTAAAAACAAAAAATAAAAATGAATCTCCGCCATGTCTGCGCTTGAATAAATACTTAAAAATATCGATACGGTCTTTTTTAATATCTATACAGTATCATGAAGTGAAATATCGCGATATACTGCGGAACCGATATTTTCTTCTGCTCCTGCCCAGCAAGAATAATTAATTTAATGTTTAGAAAGGATCTCGTCGGCATCAGCGATCACTCTTATTTATCGTCAGTCATTCTACGATAAACTGCAGCCCAGACCCCCGTGGCGCTATCGGAAAACACAACCATTTTTCACACCCAGTTTCAACCTGACAAATAGGATATGTGGGGAAGATGTGTGTATATGTGTGTGTGTGCATGTGTGTGTGTGTATGTGTGTGTGTGTGTGTGTGTGTGTGGGGGGTGCACGAGGGTTAAAATGCTAGAACTTTGAGCAGGGGTGGGAGGCTGTCGGCTAGTAATTTGTCAAGCTACACAGTGTATCTGATTCCATAAGCTGGGTTTTGTGAAGGCTGAGGGGATATTGGTGACCTGGGGGTGTAATATAGCCTGCGCTCCTTCAGTTGGAGCCTGTGGATGTAGTCGTGACATTCATGGCACAAGAGGAGAGACGCTGGAGTCCAGAAACAGTATGTGGCCAAACAACTGCTGTGACAGAACACACAGCGGCAGGCCTCCGCCAATGAAATGAAAAAGGAAATGTATTTATTTATTTATTTATTTATTTTACCAGCCGCCTGGAACGGTGTCGTACTGAATAAATAAGCAAACTACATTGTTCTATTTATGCTTAAAAGCGTCTAAATTTGCAGCCGTATTATAGCTGGCAGTGTAAATTCAATTCTTATACTTGCCACGGATGTATTGGCGTCATGAGGATGTTTAACCCTTTCATGCATACTGGTCACTACAGTGGACAGTTATTCTTTAGCTGTTCTCTTGTATATTCATGGATTTTGTTGTTCTTTTCGTTTGTTACCTCCGCCAAGGAGGTTATGTTTTTGCCAGGGTTTGTTTGTTTGTCTGTCTGTTTGTTTGTTTGTTTGTCTGTCCGTTAGTGTGCAACATAACTCAAAAAGTTATGGACAGATTTGGATGAAATTTTCAGGGTTTGTTGGAAATGGGATAAGGAAGAAATGATTAAATTTTGGTGGTGATCGGGGGTGGGGGGGGCCCACGGGGGGGTGGGGGGGGCACTGATCATTAGTGTGCAACATAACTCAAAAAGTTATGGACAGATTTGGATGAAATTTTCAGGGTTTGTTGGAAATGGGATAAGGAAGAAATGATTAAATTTTGGTGGTGATCGGGGGTGGGGGGGCCCACGGGGGGGGCCACTGATCAGCCTTGGCGGAGGTCTGCGCTCTCCGAGTGCTTCTAGTTTTTTTTGTTTTTTTACACATATTCAATTCAATTCAATTCAACTTTATTTGTATAGCCCAATATCACAACAAGGTTATCTCAAAGGGCTTTACAGTGTCAGTTGGAGTAAACAACAGTCAAATAAACAGCAAGAAAATGAGTAGTGTCCAGGGCATCCCCCGTCCTTAGACCCTCCTTCTCGGCAAGGAAAAACTCAAAACCCAGTGGGAAAAGGGAGAAACCTCGGGGAGAACCACAGTGAAGGAGAGATCCACTCCCATGGACGGACAGGCTATAGATGCACCAGGACTGATGGACGTCCATTTGCAGATGTAGTTCTAGTCTGCAAGGATGCAGTAGGGTGGACACATGGGGGGTCCATCCCGCTGGATGAGACAGGCAGGAGCGAGGAGGCCCATCCACAGTGGTGAGGCCGAGGGCGTCCATCCAGACAGGTGGGGGAGGGGGTCAGGACACAGGACAGGGCAGGACACAGATGGGTCAGCGCAGATCCTGTCATCATTGGCTCCCAAGCGGTTACAACAGATCTTTATTAAAGTTTTAAGACACCACATGTCTTTTCTTGTAATTATCTTTTTATTATTATTTTTCAGTCAGCATCATCTTAGGATTTTACATCATTTACATGACTTCTATGTATGTAAAGAGGAAAAAAAAAAAAAAAAAAAAAAAAACGCAAAACATTCTCAAACAGGGGAGCATTGACAAGAATAGTAAAAATATACAAAGCAACCCAAAATATAGTTAAAGGGAAACAACACATATTTCACATTCCACTCTTTTCCCCTGTATAAGATGAACATTGAACATTTAACGTGTAGCACGAACCCAGGGTTTACATGGATCTATATGCACAATACTCTTTTTCAGTGAAATCAGCTCTTAATAGTTTTATAAAATCAACCCAGTTTTTCCAATACTTTGTGAATTTGTCTGAATCCAGTCTGACAGAGCAAGTCAACTTCTCCATTCTATAGATGTCATCTATAACCTCTATCCAGTCCTCCATTTTTGGTGCATCCTTTTTTAGCCACTTCCTAGTGATGTTTTTTTTTCCCTGCTACTGACAATATTCTGAATAAATATTTGTCTTGTGAATGTGTTATCCCCTGGTTCTCTTTTCCCAAGTATATAGATTCAAAAGTGAATGGAAATTAGACTTTGAAAATTTTCTCCATGCTTTTCATAAAAATCCTGCCAAAAAGGCACATTATAAGGGCAGTCCCAAAATATATGAAAATGATTGGCTTTACTTTCACCACATAGTCTCCAAAATCTTGTATCCTGAGATTTCTGTGCTGGTGTAATAAAATATCTCATAATATTCTGCCAACCATATTCCCTCCATGATAGGGAGCATGTTGTTTCCCATTGTTGCTCACTGATATAATCCCATTCCTCCTCAGATAACGTTCTTCCCACCCAGGGCCAGATTAACACTTCATTGTACCCTGGGCAACAATATTCAAGGGCCCCATCATCACAACCCCAGGATCCCTATAATCTGGCAAAATACAGAATAAGTTCCAGGAATATATGTAAATATACCCCATACTTCAATATCTAACTATTATCAATTGCATTTTGATGTACAAATGTGTAAACGCTCGTAGAACTACAAGTGCACCACTATAGCCTCTTGTCAAGGCCACTCACTTGCATATGATGATATGAAAACAAAACACATCATCATCATCAGTATAATCTAAAATTGATCCACTACATTAGAAAGAGAGGGAAGTGTCCTCCATTTTCACAAAAAATAAATAAGAAACCATTTCCAAAGTATCCAGTATTTATTTAACAACACTTTTTGCCAAAACAAATGTATTGAATGGTCAGAAAAAGCCCACAGACAAAACACAAACATAATCTGATAGAATCAGATATGAATTTTAAACAGAAATCCCCTTGTCACCTCAGAATTCAACAAGAGAGTTAAAGTAAGTGCAATGTAAACATCTTGAGATCTGCTTTCTCTCAACAATAAACATATCTCAACATTTTCATGGAGCCACCACAAGGAAAAAATAAATATAATACAGTATAATCTGCTAAAATAAACATTTTGGTCCCAGTTTAACTTTTAAACAGAAAACACATCGCAATTCAAGGCATGTCAAGGCAAGGGTTAAACATTTTAATACTATATACTACATATACTAAATACTATAAACATCTGGAAAACCATCAATTTCTCTCAAAGAAATACTTATCTGACCAATACAAAACTTCCCACTTAGCTGCTTCTCCATGTTTGCAATGTTTTGATTCGCGTATGTCGCGTAGTTCTTGACGTCTCACATCCCGCTCAGTGCACGCACGTTGATTTGCGTCACCGCTGATTCGCTTTTTGGACTGACCAATGAGGAGAGGGTCTCAGCTCACGGTCACAGACAGCAGGAGCAGGGTTTCTGTGCAGTGCAATGGCTCTGGGCAGCGGACAGTTTCATTTATAAGCAAAAGATAAGCAGATATTTTCATTATGCCCGAGCTACCCAGGGCCCTTCAGAGGTCACGGGCCCCTAGGCAATTGCCCAGTTGCCCATATAGTTAATCCGGGCTTGTTCCCACCTCTTTTTCCCACTTTTCTTTTATATATACTGTATTGTTTCCTTTTAAATTTTCCACTTCTTTATACAGTTTTGATATTAATTTCTTGCCTTACATGTTTTTTCTGACATGAATTGGTAACAATTTGTAGATCTCTCCTGAGCATAAACCGCCAGAATCACAAGCCCTCCCCATAGTTTTCACACAATTTATCACTAAATTCATGTTTCTGTGCGTCAGAAATTAAACGTGTGGTATCCAGCTGAGTGGACATTTTTGCAGCTTAATGAAAAATAGATTCATAAGAATTTTTGTTTTTCATTATTATTGTTTTTTTTTTTTTATGTATTTTTGAATTTTTTTGAATGATTTTTTATTTTATTTTTATTATTTTTATTTATTTTGAGAAGAAATTTTTCAATCTCATTGTTTTTTTCATACGTGAAGAGGAATAAAAACACTCAGGAAAAAAAAATTTGATTAAGGTTCTCATAATTCGTGTATGAAAGGGTTAATGCATAACTTCAGTCTTTTTTTTATGCTTACAAAAGAAAACCCTCGGTAACGCTTTATAATAAATACACACTATGAAGCATTAGTTAAGCATTAACAAATACTTAATTCGTCATTTATAAAGCATATTTCTGACATGAATACTAATTAGTATATGACGCAGGTGTCAAACATGCGGCCCGGGGGCCAAATCCGGCCCGCCAGTGGGTTCAATCTGGCCCGCAGGATGAATTTGTGAAATGCAAAAATTACACTGAAGATATTAACAGTCAAGGATGTTAAAATCATTTTAATTAAATCAGGTTCCACATACAGTCCAATTTGATTTCAAGTGAGTCAGAACCAGTAAAATATTATCGTAATAACCTATAAATAATGACAACCCCAAATTCTCTCTTTGTTTTTTTGCTGTAAAAAAGTAAAATTACATGAAAATGTTGACATTACCAAACTATACTTTTACAAAAAAACGTGAATAACCTGAAAAAATATGAACAAACGGAAATGTCTTAAGAAAAGTAAATGCAATTTTACCAATATTCTGCCGGTGAAGGTTATTATCGTTAACGAAAACTAACGAAATGACGAAAACTAGAATTGTGAAAACATTTTCGTTAACTGAAATAGATGAAAACTATAATTAAAAGAAAAAAAAAACGATAACTAACTGAAACTGTATTGTGTGCTTACAAAGCAAACTAAAACGTATAAAAATTCCCTTAGTTTTCATCTTTGTCAGTGTCGGATTGATACGAAATCGATTTATTTCCCTCAAGCAATGTTAGCTGCTGGCACCATATGGTATTTAACGGTCCGTCACTTCTCGTCACTTGTGGTTTAGAGTCGTCTAGTCTTTCCCGCTCTATCCGGAAACACGGAGACTAAAGTTGGGAGAAAGCAGCAGAGTCCTGTCTGGGATTTATTTGAATACAACAAAGAAGAAGAGAAAAGATATTTAAATAAATAAATAAAACTAAACTAAAACTAAGCATTTAGAAAATAACAAAAACTAATAAAAAGTAGCAAACCTGCTCTAAAAACTAATTAAAACCGACTGAATTAGAGAAAAAAAAGTCAAAACTAAATAAAACTAAACTAGAATGAAAAATCCAAAACTATTAGAACCTTTGCCGCCTGTTACTAAATGTTTTGTGCGATAAATGATAAACTGATAAACCGAGGCATAAAAGTGTTAAAATTGCAATTGTTTTTCTTGTTCTGCTGTTCATGTTATTCCGATTTTTAAGGAATCTTTGTAGATGCAAACCTGATCATAATATAATTTTACTGTTTTCACTGCTATTATTTTACTGGTCTGGCCCACTTGAAATCCAATTGGGCTGAATGTGGCCCCTGAAATAAAATGAGTTTGACACCCCTTGTATATGGTTTATAGGCACAGTTATAAATGTTTTACGCATCATTCATAAGCTCATCTACACTGTGTTTAATGATTGTATTTTCATTCTTTATAAATTATGGATTCAGCATTTAAAAATTTGTATTGCATCACTTACAAACCAGTTATGATGTGCATTTATGCTCACACATACACTATTCAGACATGTACTAATGGTGAGTGAATATGTTAGTGGGTATTTTATATTAACTCACACATTTCTTTTTCCAATAGATGTCTTATAAACAGTTATTAATAAAGAAATTCATTATTTCAGGTAGTTATAAAGCACTTACTACTCATTATTTAAGTATATGGTGTGAGCTCATCTAAAATGTGCACTATCTTTGCCATATAAAGCATTTACAAATGAGATATAAAGGTTGGCAATGCCTAAAGCAGTGGTTCCCAACCTTTTTGGCTCGTGTCGTGGAAATTTACTGTTCAACTGATGACCCACACAAAGAAAGAGGGAGAAAGTTAGAGTTAAAATAATAAATGCATTTATTGAGAAATCAATCACAGACAAAGCTCTGTAAGTGAAGTCTGATTAAACAAGAGAAAACTAAAGATTATATAGAACCAAATCCACCCCCCTCAACCTATGATGTCATTCCTTACGTACATCGTACCACTCCCTACTACTCCTTCTCTGCTCTGTGAAGAGGTCATGATGACCTCTTCACTCTAACCTTGCTTGGATCCTATCTGAAGTACAGGCGCCATCCTCTATCTACACATTCAGACATTTAGGTGTTTGGGTTTTAACTCAAGGTAAGAACTCCGTCCCCAAGTCGGAGTTGCTACAGAGTGGTAAACATCACACATAACAATGACTCAGCATGCACTTAACAGTATAACATATTAAAAGAGCATAAAATATAAAAAGTAAATTTTTCCACCACACTCGTGACGCCATTTTAACATCCCAAATTTCTGCCGACCCCAGACATTCAAAATAGAGACTTTTTTTTGTTAAAATATTAATTTGTTTTTGATCATGTAATAGTTTGCTATAATATGTTGCAAATAAATGGAAATTTTAGACACATTTAGTCTATATAATGTATGTTATTATGGACGGAGGCAGAAAAGCCAGGTGTAGATTACTGCACAAAGTGAGAATTTTATTTTCCTTTGTCAGGATATGTACAGTCAGTCCAGCTTATATTTACAATGAATTATGAAAGAGTTGGAGCATCTTAGCCCTTAGGGGTCTGTGCCTGTTTTGGCCGTTTTTGAGTACTTTTGATTTTGCCTTTATATACTATGTAATGAAATGTTTACTATACCCATGTTTTTTTATCTTTTTTTTAGCATAACATCTGCATATCATTTTTTCACTTTAACCTACTTGATCAACACAAAAGGACAAAAAACACAAAAAAATATTAAAATTTGATTTGAAAAATGTATATAATTAACAATGAACATTTGAAAGATAAACAGAACCACAGTGCTTCAGTTTCAGCTTCAGTTTGTCATGTCTTTTATGCATTGTGATTGTCTCTCTCAACTCACCATATATTTTTTATTAGTACTTTTTTTTTTTTTTTTTTTTTTTTTTAATCAGTTACTAGAAATTTCAGGTGACCCCATTTGAATTCCAGGCAATCCCACATGGGGTCCCGACCCCAAGGCTGAAAAACACTGGCCTAAAGACTCACAAAAGTTATTCTAACAAAGGAAAGACAGCACATGGGATTATAAAACAAACTGCATGATTGAATGATGAATGATTAGGATTATGAATGATGAGTAAAACATTTATAACTGTGCTTATAAACCATATACTAAAGAGTATTCATGTCAGAAATATGCTTTAGAAATAATGAGTTCAGTATGTGTTAATGCTTAACTAATGCTTCATAGTGTATACTTATTATAAAGCGTTACCAAAAACTCACATAAAAACAGCAACACGTTCGAGTAAAAATTTATAGTAAAGTATCTGAATTCTAAGAGTCAGACCAAGGCTTTGTTTGCAGGATCTCTCGCCAATAGACTCCCTCAAAAGTGAACGTAAACTAAATATTGACAGATATCGCCAACAGCTGCCAGTGCCTAACAGGAACAGCTGTGAATCTAAATTGATTTTTTTACAAGCTTGTGTTCTCTATTCCAAACCTCTGCTTCAGTCTGTTCGCTTTTAAGTCACTGTGAGTTGTAAAGATTTAGCTACTCTTAACCTTTGAGCTCCTTTGCCTTCGAAGGCCACCACTGGGTTAATCTCACAGAGATTATTCTGTTGAAGGCAGACGTTATGTTGGACTGGCTCCGATAAAGTGTTTCACACCATCATTTGTTGTGTGAAATGACTTTTAGATCATCTGGCTTAGGCTGCAGGATTTGAACTTAAGTTTTTTTGTTTGTTTTTTTTCGCCCTTTTTACCTCCGCCAAGGAGGTTATGTTTTTGTCAGCGTTGGTTTGTCTGTTTGTCTGTCTGTTTGTGTGCAAGATAACTCAAAAAGTTATGGATGGATTTGGGTGAAAATTTCAGGAAATGTTGATACTGGCACAAGGAAGAAATTACAGTCTACTCTCGTTAAACCGCCCGCCGTTATACCGCCATTTTCGCTCACCGCCAACCAAAACCATTGCACAAAAATCCCCAATGCATTATTCCATTAGCTACCGCCATTTCCGCCTATCGCCATCCGCCAGCCCAGTTCCATGCACAAACAACACTTATACCATTGATTTCCCGACCGTTATACTGCCAGCGTGATTGCCATCGAGTACACATAAATTTTAACAATGCACTGAAACAAACGCGCCAGACGCTGATCACGACAAGCTACGAGTAGGTCTACGGAACGGCCACCGTTCGTTTATCGCAGAACACTCAGTAGGTCAGGATGTCGGGAAGAGGACGTGGGATTAAGCCAAAGCCTCAAGATGATGGGGTGTCATTTCCCGACACGGTATAATAATGCTTAAAATGTTTCCCCACTTTAAATGATCCCTTACAACATAACAGAATCAAGATTTATTTAGAAACGCAATTAGAACGGGTTAACGGAGGCAGCATAGACATCATATAGTAAAGACATGCACATTATGGACGCAACCTGTTGTAACGCCATTTCCGCTATACCGCCAATTTGGCCGTGAACGGAAGTTGGCGGTATAACGAGAGTAGACTGTATTACATTTTGGTGGTGATTGGGGGTGGGGGGGCCATGGGGGCCCACTAATCTGCCTTGGCGGAGGTCTGCGCTCTACGAGTGCTTTTCTAGAAAAGACAACGCAGACCTCCGCCAAGGTAGATTAGTGGGCCCCTGTGGCCCCTAGGGCTGTGTGTTGGCAAGAATCTGGCGATACGATACAAATCACAATACTAGGATCACAATACTATACATCATGATATATCACAATACTGTTAAAAAGGCTTTTTTTTTATTGGTTTTGTTTCTTTTTTTAAAGATTATTTCCTGGAAGAGTGGAATTACACCAGAAATCTGCACAAATACTAAACACATTTTATTTGATCCCAACAGGATCTGATGTTATATCACAAAATGTTCCTGTGTTCAAACTGAAATTCTGTTTTAAAGACATTACAGTTTAAGATCCTGTTCAAATGTTCATATTCTATTATTTAATAGTAAACATCAGAACGTTATTTTTGTGTGATCCCAACAAAGGAACTAACATTATTTAATAAGAGTGTTAAATAAGAATAAATAAAATATAAACAAAAACAAAAAAACTAAATTGCGCCTCCACAATATCTGCATTTGAATAAATCCCTAAAAAATATCGATACAGTACTTTTTAATATCAATACAGTATTGTGAAATCAAATATCGCAATTTTTTTTTTTTTTTTTTAACCTTTATTTAACCAGGAAGTCCCTGGATGAAATCTCTTTTTCGAGGGTGACCTGACCAGGAGGCACATCAGTACAATACAAATGAACTAGCAGAGTATAAAACTACATACAATTAAGACAACATAAAATAACTAAAAACATAAAAGCTAAAAAACAGTTGAAGAGTAGCAGTTACACGCTTCTGTTAGACAGTTTGATAGAAGAGATTTGAAATCAACCAAGGTAATGAAATGCTGAAGCTGAAGTGAGTTTTGCAAATTGTTCCATGAGCAAGGTCCATCATAGGAAAAAGCTGTTTTACCAAGTTCTGAATGGACTCTGGAAACTCTAAGGAGGAGCCGATGTGATGAGCGGGAGTTGTATCCACTGGTAAATGGAGACAGGAGGCGACAGAGATATGGGGGTTGTTTGCCCAATACAGCCTTGGAGGTAAATACAAGCCAATGCTGCTGCCACCTGAGCCTTAGCGAAGGCCATGAGACCAGAGCATACAGTTCACAGTGATGGGTCCTGAATGCAGCATTTGTAATGAAACGTAAAGCACTGTAATAGACTATGTCCAGACAGTGGAGAGTTGTTGCAGCTGCATGCCTGTAAATGAGATCCCCATAATCCAACACACTTAGAAATATGGTTTGTACAAGCTTTTTTCTAACATCAGTCTTAAAACAGCATTTATGACGGTAGAAAATATATTGCAGAACTGATATTTTCTTACACCCCTGGTGGCCCCCCCCACCCCCCTCATCCCCGATAACCACCAAAATATAATCATTTGTTCCTTGTGCCAGTTTCAACATTTCCTGAAATTTTCATCCAAATCCGGGGCACTGATCTGCCTTGGCGGAGGTCTGCGCTGTCCGAGTGCTTCTAGTTTTTATTGTTTCGTTCTTTATCTGATTTAATATGCTCCACTCGGAAGTAACAAATAAGCACATTGCATTTTCTGCTGTTTCTCCTTTTTTTTTAATGATCCATTAAGTTCAAAGATGACAAACTATCTGGGTCTTACATTCATCCCCAAGCTTTCCTCATGCTTTTAAGGGGAAGTTTTTTGAAGATTTGTACTTGCTTGAACTGACATTTGCCCCTGGAAAGCATGAACATAAGTCCCAGCATATTAAATCTAGGCCTGTATCCCAGAAGTCTTGTTTCAGACCTATAAAATTTAGGTCACTGAAAAACACCCCGTATTCCAGAGGCCTCCTCCATGGTGACTTAGTCTGTTTTACAAGGATGATGCCAACAAGTGAAATCAAACTGTTCTCATCCTCTGCAAGACACAATATGAATCTGAAGAGAAGAAAAAAGACAGTTTATTTCATGTTTCTTCCAGCCATTTTTTTTTTTTTTTCTTTTTTTTTTTTTTTGGTGTCACAATAGTTTACTTTTTAATTGCTTTTTCTGAGTCCTTCACCAGTCGATGGCCTTAAGGGGAAGGTTAGGGATGTCAGGCAAAGTTCTGATAATTGACAATTGCCTATTACAGCATTAATGACACAGTCTCTGTGACTGCGTTCCTCTGGGTCAATTATCTGAACTTGGACAATACAGTCTGCCTGGCTTTTTACTTTCAGGGACGATGATTCTGCGCTAGTGCTTTGCCCGAGAGGATCTTTGTCAAAACTTACCCCTGAAGTCTGCTTTTAATTTGAATCACAGCGAGGCAGATATCATGTATGTGAAATCAGCTAGAGGCTCAGACGCTACATAACACACGATGTTGGCCCTAACTCAACCTTTAATGCCATTCACTCTGTCTTACAACAGTGAATATGCTTTGATTTGCATTATTAAAGTCTCAACTATTGAACTCTGATGGCTGATGCAGCTGTGAGCAGTTCCAGAGATGGTCTTTTCACGCATAAACAAAGACATTCCAGATGTTGGAAATGAGCTGATATTCCTTTTAACCCTCTGGTATCCGGGTGCGCCTTTTAGGCACACTTTGCACTTCATGTTAAAAAAACTTCATATTATTTTTCACAAATTAAATAAGGTTAGAATTCAAAAGTTGTTCATTTTTGCATGAGCTTTAAAATTCTGGCCACCAACTAAAATCTGCACAATGTAAACAAAAGAAAATTACAAGACTAGCATCTGTCTCTCAAGTGTGCCTAAAACGCACTATTTCTTCCATTTGATATGTATGAATAGGGCTGACCTTGATTTCCAAAAATAAAATCAAATTAGAGCAGAAAAATGAATCAATATATAATATTTAATAGTTTGATTTATAGGTGTGCATTTTTGGCACACTTGGTGACAGATGCTAGTATTTTTGAACATTTGACCTAGCACCAAAAATAATCATGCAAATTAACCAATGTTAAGTTAATCATTGACATATGCCAGGCTGAAAAAATCAAATAATGTGTGATCCAATTTTTATGTAGTATATTCAAAAAATATATATTTTTGTGTTTTTTGCATCCAAAAAAATGGTTTGTTTACATTACAAACACAGCATTTAAAAGGTTAAAAAAATGTGACAATTATTGAGTGTTTGGTATTTTTATTTACGGCTCAAGTTGATGAAATAGAAAAAAGTGTAAAAGAATTAAAAACAAACTGTATAAATTTTTTTTTTGACATTATTCCACAAGTGTGCCAAAAAGGCACACCTGGTGCTTAGTAAGGGCCTTGGTGGACGGGATACCGGAGGGTTAAACCACACCTTTAGAAAATAGGTTAAAGGTGGGGTACGAGATTTTAGAAAAACAGTTTGAGCAAGCTACATTTTGAAAATACTCAATTCAAAAGTCCAAACCCCTTTCTTCGGACATCCCTCCGAAGCCACGCCTCCAGAGTACTGGCACGTGCAATGTTTATTCTAGACCAGGGGTGTCTAACTCATTTTGGTTCAGGGGCCATATTTAGCCTAATTTGATCTCAAGCGGGCCAGACCAGTAAAATAATGACTTAATAACCTATACAAATCCAAGTTTTTCTTTTTGTTTTAGTGAAAAAACTCCCAATTAAATTATGAAAATATTTACATTTTACAAAAAAGATGTGAACAACCTGATTAAAAAGAAATGTCATTTGAAAAATTAGTGCAATTTGAACAATATTATGCCTCGACTTAGTATTTATACATGTAAATTTACACACAATGTTACATAAACATTTGGTAACAGGCAGAATATTGTTAAAATTTTGGAATTTGGAACTAAAATTTGAACAATTTCTGCAATATTCAATCTCTTATTATTAACATAACTACAGATTCAACACAAGCAATGCCAAAATATCCACCGATTTAAACTGCTATACAAAAATATGGTCTGGTCCCAGTATAAAGATGGAGGGTCTTAAAACTGATGTTCCATAAATACTCTTTTAAATGTTAATGTGTGCTTGTTGTTCCTCATCTACTTGGTATGTGTTGTCCATTACCATCTGGCGTTGTTCTTACCATTGCTGGTATGTGCTGCCCTTTACCATTAGTGCTATTGTAGTTTTTTTTTTTTTTTTTTTCTTACCGTTGCAGGTTTGTAGTTATTGCTGGTCTTTACCACTTGTGGCATTGCAGTTTTTTTTGTTTTTACCGTTGTTGGTATGTAATTATTATCATGTAAGTTGACGGTTAACTGTTACCTGTGGTAACACCACCAGGAATGTACTTTGTTTCTATTTTTTTACACACATTTTGGTTATGCAATGTAAATGCTGTCAAATGAATTTATTCTAATTTGGTATAGGCCTATTTTGTTCTATTTTGTCCATTGTTCTGGCTCGAAGTCAAAGGACAGGAGTGAGTATTTAAAAGTTATTATGTTAAGTTATTTGAAGATGAGAATGGGGGTGGGATTAAATAAGTTTTTCTTCTTCCCACTCCTTTTTGAGTATAGATTAATGATTTTTTTTTTTTTTTTTTTGAATTTTGAATTTGCATGTATTCTGTGAATGCTCGAAATAAACAAACAAACAAATAAACAACAACAACAACAACAGACAACAGATCACAGTGGATCCGTAAATGCACAGAACATTTAGTAACATAGTGAAAAAAAAAAAGAGATAAAATTACCGACAATGAACTGTTAAAGAAGTATTTGTTCTGTTCGTTTAACAAGACTTGTTTGTTAATTGACAAACATCTTGTGTAATTACGGGAGGTTTCACAACAAAAATGTTGAATAAATGTGTTTTTGTGAATGTATAACATGTATAAGCACTGATAAACTGTCCAAATACAGTTTTTATCAGTGGATTGTACAACTTAGTCTCATTAAAAATTATTTATAGATTTATTTATAGGTAATTTGATTGTTTTAATACATGAAAATATTCTTTATAAAACATTAAAAAGTCAGTAAAAAATATGCAAAATCTTATGTAACGTTAGGGCAAAAAAAATTATTTTAATTATGCAAAATTACCGTATTTTTATGAGATGGTTATTTTCTGTTATTTTACTGTATTTTTTCGGTGCCCCTGCTACTGGAATAATACCATTTATTTCCGTTTTTTTTTTTTTTTTTTTTTTTTTTTTTTACAGTGTAGTAAAAAATGCTCCAGGAAAACGTCTCGCACCTCACCTTTAAGTTATTGCATAACTTAGCCTGCATAGCATAGCCCTAAATAGTGATGATTCTACAAGACCAATCAACAACTTAGGATGAAAGTTTAGTAATTATCAATCAGTATAATGGCTTATTTTAACTACACACATTTATAGGGGTTTTTTAATGATGTTTGACAGGATAGATGATGGACTCTTGTTTTTGATCACTGTTTCCTTCCCAGTTTTCTCTGGTGACTAAGGGCCCGATCTGTGCAGCTTCTGCAGGTGGGAAACCTTTGCAAATGAGATAACAGCGAACTGCACTGTCAAACAGATGGTGTCAATGCTGTGTTATTTGCATGGATGTAAATGAGGGAATAGTCATATGTTTGGTGCAAAATATGCCCCTTTCAAGGCAAATAACCCTCTATACAAAAACTGTCTGTTACAGAAAAGACCATCAATAGGCAACTGGTGCATTTACCACCTGCAGAAACTCACCTCTGACTCACTGTCACTGTCTGTATCTTTTTGTTTCTCCAAATATTTTAGTTTTTAAGCTTGAATGATGCAAAATGAATGTTAATGGACATCAGACTCCATAATAGTTCCCAGTTACCCCCCCCCCCCATCCCCAATATCACACCATTTGCATTCTAATTCTTTATCTATATTAATATTTATGTAAATGGGTGCTTCTGTGAAACTAGGCACATTTTGGTATCAGCTTTTTTAGATCCAGTAATAGAAGAGAAATGTATGTACCTAATGATGACCTCAGATAAATGCAAAAAAAAAAAAAAAAAAAAATTATAATCTTACTCTGAGCCATCCCAAAATTAATGAATTTTTAATAAGATTTTGGGGCCAAAAATAGGACCAAAATTGGGACAGGAAAAACTACAGAGGTGTCAGTGCATTTTATCTTGAAAACATGGCTTGAAATGGTCTTATATAGCACTATAAATAAAGACGCTGTGTTAAATGGGATGATCCTAGTGGTTTTTCTAATGCAGACATTTACATTTACATTTACATTTATGCATTTATACATTTGGCAGACCAAAGCGACTTACAGGGGCAAACCAATCAAATCAATCAATCAATCAATCAATGAAATTTTATTTATATAGCACCAGACATGCGAATTTTCATGAATCTCAGTCTCATTCCAGGTTTCATGAGTAACCCATCGTGTCCACTTATGTTACATGCAGAACCTGCCCATTTAAACACAAATAAATCGCAACTGATTTTCCAACAGCAGTCATTTTTGTGAAACACTCTGCCTTACAGAATTAGTTCAATTCCCAGAATGTACCTGCAGAGAATAAAGATATATATATATATATTTATATATATATATATATATGTATATATATATATATATATATATATATATATATAAGTAGCGCATAATTTTCGTGTCCTTTTGACCCTGTTACATGCAGATTTTTGTATTAAGTATAATGTCAAATAATCTAAAAAATATGTTTTATCTGAAAGATAGTTTCTCTTTTATCTCAGTAAATATTTATTTTTAAAATAGACCCAAAGTGCTTCCAAACTTGCTTCATAACATTAGTCTATTATCTGGTTTGAATTTTTAGCCCCCATGTCCTGTTTCATAGAAGCACCCAAATACTAAATTTCTTATTTTTCTCTTAAATTTTTTATTTTTTCACTCATTTGTGATTTTTTTTCTACCTGTCTTTTTCTCTGCACTAGCTTGTATTTTTTCTGCTTCTGACAGAAATTTCCCCACAGTGGGATAAATGAAGTCCCATCTTATCCTATTTTATCTTCTTATCTTATCTTATCTTATCTTATCTTATCTTATCTTATCTTATCTTATCTTATCTGATCTTATCTGATCTAACCTTAACAAGAGTAAAATCTGAAGTGAGTTATCTGAAAGTTTTGGGTACTTTAATATAAAAAGATGGAGATGTTACTGTTTTTTTTTATTTTTTATTTTTTTATTCCCTCACCTTATTATCTAGCAATCCTTGAAAGTAACAGCTGCGAAACACAGAACATCAATCAGATCCTGACTGATCTGCTGTTAATGAAGTTACAGCTGTTGCACTGCATGTGAAAATGTGCACAGTTTCCTTTGGAGTTTGGAGATGCTGTGACTCTCATCCAGCTGTGACACCAAACACTGCACCAGTAATAATGTTTCTGCAAAGTCCCAGATACATTCAGTGACACATAACATTATTTTCAAATGTTTTCCAGATGAAACATGTTTCATACCTGCCTGATTTCTAATAGGAGGAGTTTTGATGGACATTTCAGCAGATTATCTTATAGACACAAAGTACACATTTCTACTCGTCATCATGGATCCGTCTTTGCTGAAATGCCACAAAGCCCCTGAAACACAAGAAACAGAGACACAAAACAGGAGCAAATTGTACTAAGTGACAAAATACTATGCCTGCATATCAGTAGAGCAACATCTATTGTGAATAATTCCTTAACCCATAAAGGCCTAGTGTTAATTCTGTGCAAGTTCTCAAATGAATTTTTCCTTTAATTCCATTTTTTTTTTTTTTTTTTTTAAATTCAGTTTATTTCTAATATGCAACAAAGTAATCTTACTTAGTCCTTACAAATAAAACAGGTAGTAGAAGGCATGGAAGAAAACAAAAAAAAACAAAACTTATACATACACGTGATTTCATTTGCACATTCAAGAAGGAGTGGGAGGAAGTAGAATTTAATTTAATCCCACCCCTTCTATTTAACATTTCTTAAGTGATTTATCACCATTTGTTATAATATTATCCTCTGTAGTTTACATTTCTCACAGTAAATTATGTATTTTCCTATATTTTATTTCCTATACTTAATTTAGATCACAGGTGTCAAACATGCGGCCCGGGGGCCAAATCAGGCCCGCCAAAGGGTCCAATCTGGCCCGCGGGATGAATTTATGAAATGCAGAAATTACATTTAAGATATTATCAATAAATGGTGTCAAAATCACTTTAATTCAGGTTCCACATACAGTCCAGTTAGATTTCAAGTGGGTCAGAACCAGTAAAATAGTATCATTTATAACCTATAAATAAAGACAACCCCAAATTTTCTCTTTGTTTTTGAAAATGTTTACATTACCAAACTATACTTTTACAAAAAACATGAATAACCTGAACAAATATGAACAAGCAGAAATGTCTTAAGAAAAGTAAATGCAATTTTACCAATATTCTGCCTGTTACTAAACGTTTTGTGTAATTG
The DNA here is from genome assembly GCF_902148855.1 of Sphaeramia orbicularis. NCBI lineage: Eukaryota > Metazoa > Chordata > Actinopteri > Kurtiformes > Apogonidae > Sphaeramia > Sphaeramia orbicularis. The sequence continues at coordinate 11,319,495 of NC_043969.1, read as the reverse complement.
TAACGCACACGTGTAAATAATAAACTGATAAATGGAGGTATAAAATTGTTAAAATTGCACTTGTTTTTCTTAGGACAATTCAAGTTGTTCATGTTTTTCAGATTTTTAAGGAACTTTGTACAGGGTGTCCCATAAGTCTCCATACATAGGAGACATAATACATTCCATACATATATGGTTCTAACATGTATTTCTTTATATTTCTTTATAGTTCTTCAGCAGTGGAGGACACGCGTTGAAATGTGTTCCCGACAAAATGGCAGTCATATAGAGCATATTATATAAATAAAAATGGTTTATGTCAAGAAACGTTTATTTTCCTATATATGGAGAATTATGGGACACCCTGTAGATGTAAACCTGATCATAATAAAATTTTACTTTTTTCACTGTTATTTTTTTACTGGTCTGGCCCACTGGAGATCAAATTGGGGTGAATGTGGCCCCTGAACTAAAATGAGTTTGACACCCCTGATTTAGATGCTTATGAAAACTCCGTAAATTCAAACTTTATTATATTAAAACAAAGAAAATGGAAGAAAAAGCAACTTTTTCAGCAAAGATTTCAATAGCTGAGTGTAAAAACAAGCATCTACAACAGTGAAGAGAGTAAAATGGGGGTGGGACATTGTGCCCCCCCCCCCAAGTCTTTGGTGGTAATGTCCATCACGTCTCCCCCCCGGTTGCACTACCTATGCAACATATACTTGTAAAGACCGACAGGCCTTTATCCCTATTTTCATATTTGCATGTGTAAGGCCTCCAGCAGGGGCCAAAATAACTTTGTGGTCAATCCTTTGTTGTCGGCAACCTGGGCACAAGGATGATTTCATATTTTTTGGATTTAGTTTATTATGCATTAAAAAGATCATACGTCATTGTATAAAAGGTGTGGAAATGACGCGCGCCGGGCTACGCTTGGTGGAGTGAGACGTCACGCCGTGGTGGAAGTGGGCCAGGACAGGTGATCCGGCGGAACCCAAAGCGGTGGATTTAACCCTTTTTTTTCCTGGGATTAAACTTTTTTCCTCCATTCCATAAGGATTACCATCTTCTGAGGAGCACTTGAAGCCATCATGGACCAAAACTGCGGTGGGGATGCGTGGGGCCGAAAGTACAGCCAGCGGCTACCCACTACGGCTTTGTATACGACTGTTGGCGTACGTGGACTTTTGGGAACTCGGGGGGGGGGGGGGTGTTATGGGGAGGGGTTGGCTATTTGTGTTTAGAGCATATAGAGATTGATTTTTGACATAGGTGTTGTGTTCATGGGATTGGGTTTAATTGTGGATGTGCGTAAGTGCGTTGTGTGTATGTGCGTGTGTGTGTGTGTGTGTGTGTGGGTCGGCGATTCACTTGTTGGAATTAAAAGGCCAGAACAGAGCCGAATGCATTTTTTTTTCTTTTTCTTATTTTTTCCCCAGCTGACGGTTAAATCCATCCGCGTCCTTAACTGCGTTGTAGCAGAGGTGCTTTATGAATGAATGAATGAATGAATGTTTATTTCAGTTAAATACAAAATACAAAACACATACATATTAAAAAAAACAACAAAACAAAACACCTACATATTAAAAAAATAACAAACAAACATAAAATTAACACATTTTGTAACTGAAAAAGGAAGAAGCTGAAGCCGGAGGCTTATTTCTGCTTCTCCTATTCACATCCTTAGTCCATGTCCACACCTTAAGTTGCAGCAGATAAATACTTAAACTTAAATTATACTACATTCAGTGTAATAAGTTATTTTGTAATCATATTACTTTCATAGCCCTTCACAATTTGACCAATTAGATTCTTTTTGAAACTCAACAGTGAACTACACAATTTCACTTCATCCTTCAGTTCGTTCCATAGCTTGACACCAATAACTGAAACACTGTGATATTTAACATTTGTTCTTACTTTACATTTTTCAAACACAAACATCCCTCTTAAATTATAATGTCCTTCTCTTAACTTAAAAATTTTCTGAATACAAAAAGGAAGGTGTTTACTTTTAACGCGAAACATAAATTCCATTGTTTTTAAATATACAATGTCAAGAAATTTTAGTAAACCAGATTCTACAAAAAGACATAAAGTGAACTGTTACATACTAACAATCAGTAGAAACTTTGAGGTAGAAATGTCTGCATATTTCTGCTTGTAGGGGGGTTGTAATTATTCAATGTGGATTTATTGATGACTTAGCGCTCGGGTAATTGAGATAATGATGAGTTGTCATGTTGTCACGGTTCATTGCACATGGGTTGGTCTCTTTGCAAAAGTGGACCAAATACACATCGAGCAATACTCAGTGGGTATGTGCACAATTTGAGGACTGGTTTTGAAGGCCTATATAAAGGCCCAAAAAAGGCCACCGTTTTTAGTCCAGTGAACGGCATCATGCCACGTCTATCACATGAACAACGTCTGGGTATGGTGGAGGCCGGTTTGAGCTCCAGTGATATAGCCAGGCGTATGTATGGGCTGTTCCCAACCCACAATCAGAAACCTGGTTGAACGCCACAACACCACAGGCTCTGTCGACGATAGACCGCACCCAGGGCGAGAGAGAGAGTGACAAGCAAACGGAGGCCATACCTGGTATTGACTGTTGTGACTTTGTGTTTGGCAGGTGCCATTTTCTTTTGTTAAGTTTTTTGTTTTGAAATTATTCTTGAAACTTTTAGATTTTTGTTTCTGTATGCCAACATCCTAAACAAATGATTCATATGAAAAAAATCCAGTTTAGGGTTTCAAATTAAAAATCATGTCGAAAAATATGGTTTTCATTGCCTGTGGGTGTATATAATCTCCATCAGACCCACTCTGCCCCCCCTCAATCATTCAGAAGCTGTTACAGAGCGGTACAATACCACCCCCCCAACCCCTCAACCCCCCCACCCACACACACACACACACAGAAACGGTGGGGGGGCAGGAGGCCGATGATGACGTAAAGGCTGTTTATGTTACTTGTCAAACTCCATGGATTTTACTGATGAATCAATGTTGTAGAGGATGACCTTGTTTCCACGGTAACTACAGAGCCTCTGAACGTCCAAATGGGTCATATCTGATGACAATGAAAAGATGACAAACTGTATTTTACACCAATTACTTCCATATATTGACAGGATTAGTGGATCGACAGGTATTAAACGGTTTAGATCAGTAGATGCTGGTGGATGTTTGGGTCTTTATGGGTTAAAATGGAGCAGATTACAGGTGCTGCGTGTCTCCTTTAACAGACATAATTCATGTTGTATGCGCATACTTTGAAGCTTTCTACTTCATATATTGTACAGAATTCACATTTTCCATTTATTTTACAGGTGATTAAAAGATTAGAAGGAGGAAAATCAATTTATTTCCCTTTTTTTTTTTTTTTTTTTTTTTTAAATTTGATAGGGCAGATACAAAAGACATAGACCAACTGTAACACAGCAGTCCCATGCATGCATCATAGTACTTATAGCAAGAGCTAATTTGCAGCACCGGTCCCTAGATGGGCTTTTATGAAAAGTTAAAATACAGAGAGGAATGGAGAGACAATGACCTTTTACATACAAAACTGTGGTATCGGAAAGAAAATAATCTGGTTAAAGCAAAGAAACAGATAAACATTATACAAGCATTAAACATGAGTACACTGCTGTAGCCATGTAGCCATTTCTGGTGAAATTAAAAAAAAAAAAAAAAAAACTCCTTATATTTGGTCCCTGACTTATTTAGTTTCTTCGTCCAAAAGCAGCTCCATCTTTTGGATGCTACGTTATGATCCAATGTTTTTTTTTTTTTTTTTTTTTGCTTGGCTTTACACCAAGTAATCTGCACTTGCTCATAAACTTCAGTATGAATCAGTGCACTAAAACTACCACCTCAACAAACTCAGACTTGTATGTAGTGTTTATTTCCATCACGCTCACATAGTGCAGAACTGAGCTGTAATCAACATTTCCTGCTGTCACATTAAATGATAAAGACGCAGTGCAGATATTCATTTTCGCAGACAGTTCAAAGCTTTGGTAAGTTGACACTGTGAGCAATGCATCCCAGGCTGTATTCCAAGTGGAGAGAGTAAAACAGAGGAAAAACAGATCAATTTCTGGATTTCCGGGCAGAGGGCAACAGTGCAACGTAATTTGGGATGTCCGTCCCTCAGGGGGCCTCTATATTTCTCTACAGCTCATCAGATTTTTTCTTCAGGTTTCTATAAAGACTCCCTAGACATCCTTCAGTCCTGCTGTATCTTCATCTCTCCTCCACCTTTTTTTTTTTTTTTTTTCTTTTTTATGTCTGAACTGCTCAGTCGTGCCGCCGTTACTTCATTCACAAAGTGATGAGAGAAAGAGAGAGAGTAGTACGAGGGCGAGAGAGGAGAAAGGAATGGAAGTGCGGAAAATGTTGAAGAAAAGGGATGCAAACAGAGACAAGAGAGAAGAGTGTGATGGTTGGAATTAGGGTGGGAGGGAGGGAGGCGGGTTGGGACACAGTATTAGTACAATCAGCACAATAATCCCTTCTGTTCCAGCCGGGGCCGACGCAGGATTTCCAAATCAATTTCATTTTCGCTCATGATGCTACAGTGGGAGATCTGAGTGGCTTCCAGTTGGGTCATTATTGTCTTGTCCTCATTTTGGTGTGGGACGGAGCAGAGGTGAGGGGAGCGCTTCAGGGGCGCAGGGACGTGAGCTTGGGGTTGATATTTTGCCAATTCTGCAAAGTTTTATGAAGTCTTTTGGAAGGGCTGCGAGTCATCAAAGTTCCCGAGGCTTTAATCTTGGTCAGAAGGATCTGAATAATGGCCTGCAGAGACAGTACGAGGCAGTGTGGAGTCTTTTGACATGGCAGATGAACAGAGTTCTGAGGCTCCAGTACAGTTCAGTGGGCTGTCTGGGTCTCTTTCAAAGGCACCAAACCAGATATGCTTTCAGCCTGTAGTTTGATGTTATGTGGTTTATCCCCCAAACGCATACCAGGACACTCTGAGCTCTTCATTATGTGCTTTCACCATGTTTTTGTGAATAACAACCAGGGAACCCAGACCTGAAATGTTTTTTGATACAACTGAATATTAAAGCATTGCTTCTCCCTAAAAGCAATTCCACTCCATTTCCCTCTTTACCTAGGCTTTTGTTGGCCAGGCCAGTCTGTCTCTAAGTGCATATTTAAACTACTCAGCAATTTCTCACAGCCTCTGGCTACCTATAGGCGGTAGAAATGGAGTGGAAGAGTATTCTTACTGCTTGCAGAAAACCTTAAAATGTCAGTGTTAGAGAGCTGCAGTCATGTAGTGTTATGGTACAAACTGCGAGGTTTTGGATAAAGTCATTATTATCCATTCCCTGTTACACTGTGTAAGACTTTATGGGACAGATCTACTACGATCCCAATTTACATGTACTAATTTGCATGCGCGATCTAGAATTTTGCATGTGGGTTGGATGTGGTTTGCGGGTGATTTACTAAATGCGGCCTTACACTGTGCGAGTGTAGAGACGATTTCTCACTTGTGCGACTATTTCTAGGATCGGGCCAGATGTGCCTCTAATTGTGTGTCGTGCTTCGGGCAGTGTACATGGGGTAAAGAGAAGCGATTAGCACCTCACGACCACCTCACGAACAGCAATCGTGTGTTCGCAAGGAAAACAGAGTTGTTTTAAATCCTGCTGGCTCCTTGTGAGGGTATTGCACTGTCAAAGCAGAGCCACGAGCCGATATGCCTCAAATTCTCACACTGTGCATGCACAAATATAATAATAGCCAGCTACTGTAAGCTAATGCTAAGCTAACAGTAGCTGGCTATTGGCCTAGTGCAGTTTAGCTTTTGCAGCTTACCTCTAGTTCCCTTTGCTGTAGGATTGACAGCCCATACTGTCCACGTCTGGCCAACCAATTCCTGCACCAAACACATCACCATCTTTACCTCCGCCAAGGAGGTTATGTTTTTGCCAGGGTTTGTTTGTCTGTCTGTTTGTTTGTTTGTCTGTCCGTTAGTGTGCAACATAACTCAAAAAGTTATGGACAGATTTTGATGAAATTTTCAGGGTTTGTTGGAAATGGGATAAGGAAGAAATGATTAACTTTTGGGGGTGATCCGGAAGAAATCCTGGAATCTGGATCACTTTGAAATTTTCGTTAACATTGTGGTAAATAGGGCCAAAATTTTCGTTTCCCAATATCTCGCTTAATTATTGACCAAAACTCATGAAATTTAACTCAGGACTTGACAATGGGGTCCTCTATCACATTTCAAAGGCTGATCCGGATCTGATCCAGAAGGTGGATTTTATTTTAAAAAATAAATGTAGGATTTGTATCACCGATTATGTGGGGAATTTTTGCGCTTGGCGGAGGTCTGCGCTCTCCGAGTGCTTTTCCAGTTTCTTCTTTTTTGATTCCCCGCAGATAATGGCACATATTGCCAAAGCAGCTCGTTGGTTTTTGTTTAGCACTACCATTTCGTGACTCACGCCAATACACAATCGTCTATGCACTTTCAGATTCCTTGGTATTTTAACGTCGTATTTCCGGATACAACACTGGAACGTGTCGTGCGTCCTCTGATGTATGGTCCTACAGTGTGAGCAGTCAGGTCGCATACGAGCATCGGTCCGTACAGTGTGAGAACATGAATCGTGAGTCTGACCTTACGAATGATTCGCACAGTTTGAGATGAAGCTGCGTGCAACGATCGAAATAATCGCACTGTATATGGCCGCCTTTAGACTGCTTGCGTAATTGGCAACAGGTGCAAAGTCTTGGAGGCCGTTCTATTTAACCCTTTCATGCATAGTGTTCACTACAGTGGACAGTTCTTCTACAGCTGCTCTCTTATATATTCATGTATTTTGTTGTTTTAGTTCCATATCAGCCAAAACAGTAGCCACTTATTCATCATCCTAAACACTGTAATTCATATCATTACTGTAAATTTGCTGTTCTAGATAAACCTGATCTGCACTAACATATTTGAGCGTAAATTAATTGCTTGTTATTGTTATTAACCCTTTCATGCATGAATTATGAGAACCTTAGTTGAGTTTTTTTCCTGAGTGTTTTTATTCCTAAAAACACAATGCGATTGAAATTTTTTATGAACCTATTTTTCGTTATTTTTGCGTTACAAAAATGTCCACTCCACTAGACACCAGTTTTTGAAGCAAAAAAACATGTATTTAAAACCCATCATCAGAAAGTGATAAACTGCATGACAACTATGAAATAAAAACATTTTTCATGCAGTTAATCTGATGTTTTCTCACATTTTAACATACTCTAATACTAGTTATTATTAACTTCATGCAGACAATATGCAAAAAAAAAAAAAAAAAAAAATTTGATTAAGAAAACTATTGATTACAGTCTAATAAAAATTAGCAATTGATTTAACACATTACTGCAGATCAGGTTTATCAACCTGATCTGCAAAGTTACAGTAATGGTCTGAATGTCAGTGTATGGGATGATCCATAAGCGTCCACTGTGTTGGCAGATATGGAACTAAAACAACAAAATCCATGAATATATAAGAGAACAGCTGGAGAAGAACTGTCCACTGGAGTGACCAATGTGCATGAAAGGGTTAAACTGCAATTAAAATTTTATTATTATTATTATTTTGCATAATATCTCCATGAAATGAGTAATGAGTAGTATTTGAGTATGTTAAAATGTGAGAAAACATCAGATTAGCAGCATTAAAAATGTTTTTATTTCATAGTTTTCACACAATATATCAGTAAATACATGTTTCTTTGCTTCCAAAATTAAACGCATGGTGTCCAGCAGAGCAGAGTGGACATTTTTGTAACTACATGAAAAATAGGTTCATAAAAAAATTTTCAATTGCATTATTTTTTTAATGTCTAAAGAAGAATAAAAACACTCAAGAAAAAAAAAAAAAAAAAAAAATCTTGATTAAGGTTCTCATAAGTCATGCATGAAACGGTTAAAAGAGGATTTTGCGTGCACTACTGGTTGTCGTCATGGAGACAATACGCTGGAAAAACTGCTCCGGGATACGCCGGTGTTAATGGTAACAGTGACTGGAATGATCCAGACGCACGGAAATGTAACGCTGGAGGAGTTTTGTCACAGAAGGTATTGCATGACTCATTCATTCATGTTTTTTTCATTTTAGAGTTGGGGGGTGCCGTGGGGGTAGTTGGACTGAATGACTGTCAGGCGCACGTAATTTTGTCCCACTGTAGCCTAATGTCACAATCATCAGATCAAGTGGAAACGAGTCCCGTAAAGTTGTGTGTGTGTGTGTGTCAGTTATTTTTCACATCACATGAAGGCGAAAAATGTGTTCTCTGTGTCTTGTTTCAACATTTCGATGTCTCCTTTTTGCGACAATAACCACTTCCACGTGTGCACAATTATGCATCCAAACCGTTTGCACCTCCCTTTGAGATGTGTTAAATGTAGACGCAGTTTCTATCAGCAAAATTGCTTTCGGGTTTGATAAATCACTTTGCGTGTGCTAAATTAATATATTTACACGTTCTCCTCCCAGCACACGCACAATTACGTGTAAACAGCCCAAACTGCATATTCATACATGTACTAACTGGATGCAGATGCGCTATTTTGCACCATTGAAAGACGCAACCCTTAGTGCACACTGTTAGTAAATCAGTTTGTACATTTTTTGGCGTGTGCAATGAGTTTGCACACGTTTTAATACACACAAACCTTTAGTAGATCCAACCCGATGTTGTCCCATTATTGTTGGAGCAGTTATACTTGGTTCATTATTGGCTTTGTTATGTTAACCCTTTCATTTATACTGGTCACTACAGTAGACAGCTATTCTACAGCTGTCCTCTAGTATATTTATGGATTTTGTTGTTCTTTTTTTTGTTTGTTTGTTTGTTTGTTTGTTTTACACATATCTTTATTAAAGTTTTAAGACACTGCATATCTTTTCTGACATGAATTAGTAACACTATGTAGATAAACCCCCAGAATCACAAGCCCTCCCCATAGTTTTCACACAATTTATCAGTAAATACATGTTTCTAAAAATTAAACATGTGGTGTCCAGCTGAGTGGACATTTTTGCAACTTCATGAAAAATAGGTTCATAAGAATTTTTTCTTTTTTTATTATTATTATTATTATTATTATTATTATTATTTTTTTTTTTTTTTTTTTTTTTTTAGCTTATTTAGTTTTTCAAATGTATTTTTCAGAGGAAAATTTTCAATTGCATTGTTTTTTTCATGCCTAAAGAGGAATAAAAACACTCAGGATTTTTTTTTTTTTTTTTTACTAAGGTTCTCATAATTTGTGCATGAAAGAGTTAATAATGTAGTATACCAGGGGTGTCAAACTCATTTCAGTTCATTTGATCTAAAGAAGGCTGGACCAGTAAAATAATAAGATTACATTATGAAAATGTTTACATCTACAAAGTTTCCTTAAAAATGTAAATAATATGAACAACCTATAATATCTTAAGAAAATTAAGTGCAATTTTAACAATATTATGCTTCAGTTTATTATTTCCACATGTGCATTCCAACTTACAGATCACCGTGGATCTACAAACACACAAAATATTTAATAACAGGCAGAATATTGATAAAATTACATGTACTTCTCTTAAGGCTTTTCATGTTCATATTTGTTCAGGTCATTCACACTATTTGTGAAAGAATAGCTTGTAAATGTAAACATTTTCATGTAATTTTTTTCAAAAATAAAAATTTGGGGTTGTCATTATTTATAGGTTACACTGGTCTACAAGGAAAAGGCTTCCAGAATAAAAGTAATGAAATTTTACCACATGAGAGTCACTGATAAAGAAAAATCAAGTCAAAAATGCTGGTTGGCTGAACTTTCCAAGATACAGCCTTGGGTCAAAATGTGAAACTCAAGAATTAACGAGAGAATGGGTTTGACTCAAAAGGAATATTTGTCTCAGAGCTACAAGATCTACTTCAAAACACTGTCTGCACATTAGAATACATTCACTTTACAGGTTCTATTTAGTGGAAGATTTATAAAACTATTATATAAATGTACATAAACCAATATATATGTGTAATAACACTTAATCATATACCTTGAAAACATCAGCAAACCGACACTTTTGTCATTTATTTTCCAATTAATCTTATTAAAATACGTAACATTTAGCACATTTAATGTCTGAAGCAAATCATTTCTAAAAAAAATGTAGACCAGTGTTATTATGTTAATATTTTACTGATCTGACCCACTTAAGATTGAATTGGTCTGTATGTATAACCTGAATTAAAATGATTCTGACACCTTTGATTGTTAATATCTTCAGTGTAAGTTTTATATTTCACAAATTCATCCCATGGGCTGGAATCGACCCTTTGACGGACTGTATGTTTGACAACTGTATTATAGAGGTTTAGGGGTGTTATTCGTATCTCATTGTGATTAATGATAAAATCAGCTCCTTATAAACATCAGAGCTCCCCAGTGGAAATGTCCATTAACAGATCAGATGCAGCAATTTAGCTGTTATCTAGAGGTTACAGAACAAAGGAGAATTTAGATTTTAAGGCTGGAAAATGTTACAGTCACCCTCATGTCACACTTGACAACACGAGAAATGAATAGGGATGAACTCTGCTCAGTCGGAGCTGTGAAGGCAGGTTAAATAAATTTAAATCTTTCAGTCACTCAGGATAAAGTCAAATTAAAGCCGAAACATGTGCATTTGAGCTGCCATGACGCTGGTCCCTGCAGCTGCAAATCCACATGGCTTTAAAGCAGATTAGAGGCCTGCAGTAAGTATAGTCCAGGATGAGCACGCTCATTGTTTACAACCCATCTCTTCCATGATCAGCAAAAAAATCTGCTTACCAATCCACTGACACGTACTGGACAAGTAGGGGGTGTCACACTGTGATTTTCTGAGTAGTAAATATAGTATTTGGACTAATGTGCATTTAAATTACAGTCAGTTTTGGCATGACACTGGGGTTTTGATGGACACGTTCACTGTGGAAAACCTGTGGTGTAACCAAATACCCGTTATGTAACTTTTTCATTACACTCCATAATATCTGCGCTTGTGAAGATTAGACTTCAAAGACAAAGATAGTCAGCAGTCTGTGCCTGTTTTTGCTAACAAAGCAGTAAAAAAAAGACACAAAAGAGGATGATAATAGCACTATCAATGAAGTTGTGCAGTTAAAATGTTTTTGATACGCCACCTGCCACATGGTTAGTAGGAATAACAGACCGTCATGATTTCTGTTTACAGAAATTCTATGTGCTGTACATCTATAATCTAATATCCACTATGTAATGCAAGGTTTTACTGGCACAGCTGCGTAACCCTGGATTCCCCTTTAATTAATATTTAATGTATTTTGATTTGCAGTTAGGAAAGTGCTGTATTTTTAGCCTTTGCCCCTTTGAGGGTAATGGAGTCGGGTCGATCTATCTGTCTGTCTGCCCTCACACATAACCCAACATTTCAACTTGAAAATTATTCTTGAGGTTGATCTCTACCAAATCTGAGAGTGGTGTCTTTCTAAATGATTATTCATTGTTAGGATATAGAGCACATTTTGACGTTTTTTATGTGATTTTCTTGGAAATGAAGGCAGCTATTGCTCTGACATGCACACACCCACACATACATGCTGTAAAACAATATACAGCTTGAACAATTTCAAGCAGATCCGGGACTGAGAGCATGTTTTCATTTGTATATCAGTTCCTGGGGAAAATAAATAAATAAATACATAAATAAATAAATAAATAAATACAGGGTGGGGAAGCAAAATTTACAATGAACATTTAGTTGTTTTTTTCTCAGCAGGCACTACGTCAGTTGTTTTGAAACCAAGCATATATTGATGTCATAATCATACCTAACACTATTATCCATACCTTTTCAGAAACTTTTGCCCATATGAGTAATCAGGAAAGCAAACGTCAAAGAGTGTGTGATTTGCTGAATGCACTCGTCACACCAAAGGAGATTTCAAAAATAGTTGGAGTGTCCATAAAGACTGTTTATAATGGAAAGAAGAGAATGACTATGAGCAAAACTATTACGAGAAAGTCTGGAAGATACTATTAAAGAAGAATGGGAGAAGTTGTCACCCGAATATTTGAGGAACACTTGCGCAAGTTTCAGGAAGCGTGTGAAGGCAGTTATTGAGAAAGAAGGAGGACACATAGAATAAAAACATTTTCTATTATGTCAATTTTCTTGTGGCAAATAAATTCTCATGACTTTCAATAAACTAATTGGTCATACACTGTCTTTCAATCCCAGCCTCAAAATATTGTAAATTTTGCTTCCCCACCCTTTATATATATATATATATATATGTCGAGGCCCAAAACGGAATCTGGCCCGATTCAGAATCGGGCCGGCCCAGAATGGAATTCTATTCTAGGCCGGCCTAGAATGGAATCCTGCTGCTATAATGTTATTTTTATACCATGTTTAATGCAAATGATCTAAATTATTACAAAAATCAATACATGGAATTTGCAAATATGTGAAAAAAAAAGAAACAAACAACATTTTAATTGTAAACTATAACACACTTTATTTACAAATAGAACCTAGTGGTACTCCCCACCAATATATGGTACAGTGAAATCGACTGAAATTGACAATAGTTACTCAAGGTATGTAAGACTGAAAATGTAAAATTATGACAGATTATGGAATTATGGATCATTTGCATTAAACATGGTATAAAAATAACATTATCGCAGCAGGATTCCATTCTAGGCCGGCCTAGAATAGAATTCCATTCTGGGCCGGCCCGATTCTGAATCGGGCCACATTCCGTTTTGGGCCTCGACATATACACACACACACACACACACACACACACATACACACAACACAGTACAATTATTCCGTGAGTGGTGGATATGATCTCAGAGTATGAGGGGCTGCACTCGCTGATTGTCTTCTTCACTCAAGGAACACTTCAAGTATATTTTCTGTGATATGAAAAGCAAAAAAAAAACAGGTCATAAATAGCAAGCGAAGATCTCTCATATGCACAGTGTTTGTGGTTTGTGAAAATCATAACCATTCAAGGGCAGCTCTCAGAATCAGATGCTGATTTCCACGCCATTGTCATTTAAGAACGCTTCATGTGCTGGTTCTGAACTAATTGCTTGACAACTGTGTGCATGAGGTGAACAGACTGCATGGCATTCAGACAGCAGGTCTTAATGCATAATTTGGATTTTTTTGGTGAAATCTGATTTTTTTTTGTGTGCTCGCTCATATTACACATCAAATGCGACTTTTATCAGTTTTGAGTATGAACTGAATGCGACCCTGAAGTGACCCACATGCACAAAAGAGGTCCTGGCGTAATATGTGACCACGCAGGCACACACTGTGTTTATGGAAGTAAATATATTTTTCCCGCTGCTTTTGCTCCTGAGATGCAGAATTGTGACGCATTTCAGTAATGTAAAGGTCGGATAAATACAACCTGGCTGTTCAGACTGAAGTCGCATTGCAAACTAGAAAAGCACTCGGAGAGCGCAGACCTCCGCCAAGCGCAAAAATTCCCCACATAATCAGTGATACAAATCCTACATTTATTTTTACCTCCGCCAAGGAGGTTATGTTTTTGCCAGGGTTTGTTTGTTTGTTTGTCTGTCTGTCTGTCTGTTTGTCTGTCCGTTAGTGTGCAACATAACTCAAAAAGTTATGGACAGATTTTGATGACATTTTCAGGGTTTGTTGGAAATGGGATAAGGAAGAAATGATTAAATTTTGGTGGTGATCGGGGGTGGGGGGGCCCACGGGGGGGGCACAGGCCACAAAATTTCATCAAAATCTGTCCATAACTTTTTGAGTTATGTTGCACACTAACGGACAGACAAACAGACAGACAGACAAACAAACAAACAAACCCTGGCAAAAACATAACCTCCTTGGCGTTGGGGGGCCCACGGGGGGGGGCCACTGATCAGCCTTGGCGGAGGTCTGCGCTCTCCGAGTGCTTCTAGTTTAAAATAAAATCCGCCTTCTGGATCAGATCCGGATCAGCCTTTGAAATGTGATAGAGGACCCCATAGTCAATTCCTGAGTTAAATTTCATGAGTTTTGGTCAATAATTAAGCGAGATATTGGGAAACTAAAATTTTGGCCCCATTTACCACAATGTTAACGAAAATTTCAAAGTTATCCAGAATCCAGGATTTCTTCCGGATCACCCCCAAAAGTTAATCATTTCTTCCTTATCCCATTTCCAACAAACCCTGAAAATTTCATCCAAATCTGTCCATAACTTTTTGAGTTATGTTGCACACTAACGGACAGACAAACAAACAGACAGACAAACAAACCCTGGCAAAAACATAACCTCCTTGGCGGAGGTAAATATCAGATATGTATTGGATGTAGGACCATGTATAAAAGTGGCCTGGGTCACATTTGAAAAAAAAAAAAAAAGGATTTGTGCCATTCAAAGTGTTTTTAACAGATGGGATACAGGTCGCATATGGGCAAAAAAATTGGATTTGGGCCACATTTGCCTGCTGTCTAAACGTAGCCCAAGTGCAGCCTCCAAGCCCAGGCCCTTATTCATTACAGGACACTTAGCAACTACTCACCATACAATGTGCAAGACCTAGGAGACATGTTACAGGACTTCACCTACATTTTCAGTCATGCTACTGATGATGCAATAGATAGTAATATTGATCTGTCAGTACCACTCTGGGGCAGACTGAAGTATTTCTACAACAGTTGGATTGATTACTATAAAATCTGGTACAGATGTTCTTGTTCCCCAGAAGATGAAACCTGCTGATTTTAACCCTTTATCAGGCAAGTGACTATTTTTGGTATTTTTGGTAACAGTGAGTGTAACTGCTTTGTTAGGTACCATGAAGGAATGGTACTATTGTTAGGAACGATGTGATGTTAAAGGGATAATGTGGATGTTGACAGGTGTCTGAATCAGCACTTATGTTGTTGTGATGCTCTAAAATACATGTTCCTTTCACTTTACATGTGTTTTTCTTGTATTTTTTATATGTATGCTTCTTGGATTTTTTATTGTTTTTATTTTTTGGCCACTTGTGAGTAAGGAACCAAATATGGTAACTTCATTGACCTTGATTTTCTACTAGAGCCTGACCAATATGGGATTTTTGGGGCTGATGCCAATACCAATATTGGGGGCTAAAAAAGGCCGATATCCAATATTGGCCGATAACCGATATATTGGCCGATATATGAAATAAGAACATTGATCTACACAGGATACAATACTCTTATATTAGATAATTGTGGACAGGTGGATAAACAGTTGCATAAATCTTTGTTTATCTCACAAATATAATTTACACAACTTTCAAATGCAAACTATGCAATCACCAAAATAATTAGAGCAAAAAATATTACTACCACAAAATTATGTTTTCACTCACAAATTTGGATGTGGCTGCCTCACGGTACTACAGCTTCTTATGTGGACTAAGGACTAAACTGAGCATGTGCAGAGTGAATTAGGTGAGTCCTAAGTTGTTCCTGATTGGTGCAATAGCAAGAGTTCCAACTGACCTGTGTTACAACTGTCCCCAGTCTCCCCTACACTATTAACACCCAGGCCTGCCGGCAGAATGAAACTGTGAGGTAGACAGGAAGTACACGGACATGGGTGTGTGTGGGGGGGTGAATACTTCATAAGATGGGGGGGGGGGAGGGGGGGGGAGCAGTCCATCCTTGTCAGAGCGCACGACTGGGGGGAGGGGGTAGCTCCATGGTTATGTGATCGTGTGTGGGGGGGTGATAACGTCATTGCCCGAGCAGAAGTGAAAGTGAAACGAACTCGCTTTAAAGTTCCTCTTATTCTCCGGGCAGCACATACACACACACACACACACACACACACACACACACACACACACACACACACACACACAGGAGCAGCGAGCGACAGAATTTCCGCGCAGCAAAAAAAGTTCATATATCGGCTATATCGGCTACATATTGGCCGATGTTGATTAATTGGTGATATGCTATAATCGGCCCGATTAATCGGCCGGCTGATTAATCGGTCGGGCTCTATTTTCTACATAGCAATAAACATTTTTGAAAAATTCCACACAAGTAATAAAGTTTTGTTATATCCTCCAATAACACACTAAGGTTGTAATTAGAATTTCAGAGTATTTCTATGAGTGACCTATAAAGGGCTAATTTTATTTTCACGTAGCATCTGTAGTAGGTTTGATAGGCTTTTTTTTTTTTTTTTTTTTTGGGAGGGGTGCATTTATGTTGTATTAAAATCTCTTTTCCCAAGAGGAACTTGAAAAGACAAAATAAAATAGCACATGTCGTTTCTCATCACCGTCTTAGTCTTGTTTCAATGGTATTCATGATCTACGCCGACGAAACCAGTGACATGTTGTGTTTGCAGCCATAGGGAAATTGTTGGAATTTCTTTGGAAAACAACCTTTAAGCGACCTTGATAGTAACACGTTTTGATCTACATTATCCTACTGAGTTGTTCTTCAGATTTCAAAAGTAAAGGAAGCTAAAAAGGCCACAGTGTTAAAGGTGCATTAGATTAATTAGATATCCTCTCTTGAGTATTTGGCATTTCGGGGAATAGGAATGACTCCGTGGCCTACTTGGTCATGCTTCTCTCTGCAGCGTAATTGTGCGGCATCGAAGTTCGACTGAAACATGCAATTTGTACAGAAGCGGTTGAACTGTTTAGTATCTGCCATAATAATTAAATAAATATAGTTGAGATAGAGAAATTAGCATTGTCTCATTTGCTATTAATTATTCTCATTCAGTTTCAGTTTAATCCTCTACACAGTGGAACAACATTGTTTTCAATTACGGGTCTCTGCATGGTATACAATTACCTCCAATTAAATCTAGTCCCCCAGTGAGTAATTCAGATTTACAGCAGTTCATTAAAGTTGTGTATTGATTACTTCGAGCCCCCATTCTTCCTTCCTCTTCCTTTTTAAAAATGTTCCATTGATCCTCGACAAAGCTTTGTTGTCAGCTGCCACCGAGGGACTCGTCAGCAGCTTAGTCTGACCCGGGTGTACATACTGTAGACGCTGTGACGGGTTCATTATTACCTGATTGTCTAAACTTAAAATTAGCTAAAGCTCAGTGGTGCAGTCGCAGCTAAATGGTACAAAGGCTCTTACATCAACTGAGGGTAAAGGATGACGTTTTCCTGCTTCTATTTGGCAAAACATCTGCAGATCTGTAGCAACCAATAATAATTATTAATAATAATAATAATAATAATAATAATAATAATAATAATAATAATAATAATTCAGCCATTTTGAATGTAATAAAGTAAATGAAATGAAGGCAATAAGATAATAACAGTAATACAATAAAGTAAAATGTTTTGATCCAATATTTAATAACATTTTGCTGATAATGTAATAAGTTATTACGTTACTGGCTGGATTATATTATTGGCCTTGTACTAAAAAAAGTCAAGGTAAGTCAAAGTTTAAAAAAAAACAAAACAAAACAAAACAGGAATGCCTGGATTTCTTGGATTTTTTTTTTTTAATTACCTTTTTTTAATTAATTAATTAATTTTATTTTTTTATATTTTTTTGCAGTTTTTGTGCATTTTGCTAATCAAAAATCGGTATATTGTCATGGTATATTCTTAGTCATTCATCATCTAATTACCAAACACACTTCACAGTGATATTCCTCCATATATCCATATTCCATTCCTCCATTGAAATTATGAATTTAAGTATTTAAGCAAATTAATGATATGCCAAATAAAAATTTTGTACAACAAAATAATTCTCAAATTGGCTCTTATAACCATAATTAAAAAGACTGAGCTACGTTGGACATGAATATGATGACTATGCCATCCTATATATGTATTTTAATGAATAAACTGCACAAAAATGCAATAAATAAATAAAAAATATTTCCAAGAAATGCAGTCCTATTTATATATTATTACATTATTGGCTGCAGTTACTACATTTTCAAAAAATGTTTAATGCTAGACCAATAACATAATAATCAGTCAACTATTGGCTCAAGAACTTTATTCCATTATTGCCAGTTTATTACGTTATTGGTTTCAGTACAGTTTGAAGTGGCTAAAATTATTATGTTGTTGGAAGGTATTATAATATTGGTCAGTATTACATTATTCGCCTCTATAAGATCTGGAGAAATCCAATGCTTAAGAATATAATAGTTAAAGATTTCTGTCCATTGTAGGAGGCTGTTGGGTTGTTGGGTACTGAGAATTTTTGTATCAATCCAACACCAAGTAAATACAGGGCTAATATTGCCGATGCTGATAGTTTTTACTTGAAAAGTCATGATCACTGAATAATTTTGTGATTTTGCCTTTAGTTAGTTGATTATGATTAAACACAGGACAAATATTTTATGCAAATAAACTACATTAATTACAATATAAAACAATTTAACGATATAAAGATAATAAAATAATTTCCCTTTTAAATTTGTAGTGTTACCACATGAAAAAGCTCCACACAGCGTTTCACTTTCTCTCCGCCATCACAGGCTGCTGTCAGTCAGTGCTCTGACTCTCTAGGTGGGGGCAAGGTGTGCCTGAGAGAGAGAGAGAGAGAAAGAGAGGTGCACTTGCATGAACTCTGTGAGGAAATTCGAGTAATTTGCTGGACATATACAGGGTGGGGAAGCAAAATTTACAATGAACATTTAGTTGTTTTTTCTCAGCAGGCACTACGTCAATTGTTTTGAAACCAAACATATATTGATGTCATAATCATACCTAACACTATTATCCATACCTTTTCAGAAACTTTTGCCCATATGAGTAATCAGGAAAGCAAACGTCAAAGAGTGTGTGATTTGCTGAATGCACTCGTCACACCAAAGGAGATTTCAAAAATAGTTGGAGTGTCCATAAAGACTGTTTATAATGGAAAGAAGAGAATGACTATGAGCAAAACTATTACAAGAAAGTCTGGAAGTGGAGGAAGCAACAAAAAACGTACCAAAGCTGTTATTAAAGCTCTCAAATCCAAAATCCTAAAGGATCCAACCAAATCCATGAGAAAAATGGCAATTGAACTTGAGGTAGACAACAAGAGCGTTAGAAATGCAGTAAAATATGATTTGAAGTTAAAATCTTACACAAGAACACCAAAACACTTGTTGACAACAGCAACAAATCCAACTTTAGCAATTTTTGGGAATCATGTTTATGGCCGCCTTCTAGCCCAGATCTAAACCCTCTGGATTCTGCTATTTGGGGCGTTTTAGAACATGCTACCGATAGAACATCACACAGCAATGTCGACTTTCTTAAAGATACTATTAAAGAAGAATGGGAGAAGTTGTCACCCGAATATTTGAGGAACACTTGCGCAAGTTTCAGGAAGCGTGTGAAGGCAGTTATTGAGAAAGAAGGAGGACACATAGAATAAAAACATTTTCTATTATGTCAATTTTCTTGTGGCAAATAAATTCTCATGACTTTCAATAAACTAATTGGTCATACACTGTCTTTCAATCCCTGCCTCAAAATATTGTAAATTTTGCTTCCCCACCCTGTAGAAGAGAAACTGCAAGAAATTGATCTCATCACAATAGAATCGATCCGACACCGATACTCACCTTGGTATCAATACTATCCATATTTAGATCATTCCGCCCAGCCCTAGTTTACACAAAACTCAGAACTTTTACTAAAGGCACCAGAGTTTACATCGTGACTCCAGTTGGTGGTTAGGTGGAGACAGTAAAAGGAGAAATAAAATGAGGTTTGGTGTTAATATTAATGACTGGAACAGAGGCTCACTCATCAACTGAGGGGAAAAAGGTGATTTTTTCCAGCTTCTATCTGACGGAGCATTTGCAGATCTGCTGAAATCAAATCGCTAAGAGTGTTAAGGGTGCAAAACTGCAAAAAGAGCAAACTGAACACAGCAAATACACACATTCAGGAAGTCGTTTTTACTTCATTAAGCTGCGATAAATCTGAATACACCCTCATTGTCTGGATGTCCAGATAATGAGGGAAATCTGCAAATGAAGCAGGGCCAGCTGGATACTAAGATGTTTGTGTTATTTCAATTTTTAAAATTTATTTCCAGTTCCAAGGTCTGTTGAAAATGACTCCCCATTTATTTTTTTTTATACTGCATAAAAGCAGATCATTGACATTGTTTTACTTGAAGAAAATGTCAAGCTTTCAAACACATTTTTGACCTATTTTATTCTTTTTAAAGTAACCACTCAGACGGCTTAAAGTTCATTAAAGTTGTGTTTAGTTCGCTGTTCGCTTAATTGCCACAGTCTCCGGAAACGGGAGAGTTTGCAGACATTAGCATCTTATTGCAACGTCTCACAATGTTGAAGGACGCAACGCAATATGGTGTGCCTGAAGTAAACATTGTACCCAAAGACTAGGAACAGGTGGCCAAATACAAACACACAGTCCCTTGGAGAGATGGCAGTAAGAGCCTTCCTTTTGTGTCTTCAAACAAAGAAGAAACAAAGGGAGGAAACCACTCAGCCTATTTAAATATGACTTCCTTCAGGGTCTTATAAAACATTTCTCAAAAACAATGTCTGTTTTATTTCTTGAGGGCATTTTCATTCAAATTTTATATTCCTGCAACAGAAGCTGTCGAAAATAAATCACACTCGGGGGAGGGGGGGGGTTGTGAGTTGTGTGTGATGTGCTTGGATTGTGTTCTTAGTTGAAAGGGGGAAGGGAGAAAATTATAGAGCTGTTGCATTTATGCTTATATTTGCACTATTATGGATTCTATATAGTTTAGACATGTAGTCAGTCATTTTAAGCCTTCATCGGGCAAGTGACTATTTTTGGTCATTTCCAAATATATTACAAGACAGTGACAGCAACAGTTACAGTGAGTCAACAATGTCAGGTCCAGTGTGGTCTACAGGGTCTGTAAGGTCCACCTCTGCATGAACCTGCTTTGTTAGGTACCAGGAAGTAATGGTACTAATGTAAGGAATGATGTTAAAGGGATAATGTGGACGTGGACAGGTGTCTGGATCAGCACTTATGTTGGTCTAATGCTCGAAAATAAATGTTCCTTTCACTTTACATGCGTTTTCTTGTATTTTTTATATTGTATTTTTTGCCACATATGGGCAAGGAACCAAATGCAGTAATTTCATCAACCTTTTTTTTTTTCAACATGACAATAAATAAATTGAGACTGATCTCATGAAATCACGTTGTATGTCACACCAGTTCTTATGGCATTTGGCTTACAAGTAAGGAACCAAATACGGTCACTTCACTGACCTTGATATTCATATGATAATTTAAAAAAAATTGACGAATTTCACAAAAGTAATAAAGTCTTGTTATGTGGATGTTGACAGGTGTCTGGATCAGCACTTATGTTGGTGTAATGCTCTAAAAGGGATGTTCTTTTCACTTTACATGTTTTTCAAGGAACCAAATATGGTAACTTCATTGACCTTGATATTCTACATGGAAGAAATGATGCTCAAAGGGATAATATGGATGTTGAGAGGTGTCTGGATTAGCACTTATGTTGTTCTAATGTTCTAAAAGTGATGGTCTAATGTTCGTTTCACTTTACATGTTTTTCAAGGAACCAAATATGGTAACTTCATTGACCTTGATATTCTACATGGAAATAATGATGTCCAAAGGGATAATAGGGATGTTGACAGGTGTCTGGATTAGCACTTATGTTGGTGTAATGTTCTAAAAGGGATGTTCTTTCCACTTTACATGTTTTTCAAGGCACCAAATGTGGTAACTTCATTGACCTTGATATTCTACATGGAAATAATGATGTTCAAAGGGATAATATGGATGTTGACAGGTGTCTGGATTAGCATTTATGTTGTTCTAATGTTCTAAAAGTGATGTTCTAATGTTCGTTTCACTTTACATGTTTTTCAAGGAACCAAATATGGTAACTTCATTGACCTTGATATTCTACATGGAAATAATGATGTCCAAAGGGATAATATGGATGTTGACAGGTGTCTGGATTAGCATTTATGTTGTTCTAATGTTCTAAAAGTGATGTTCTAATGTTCGTTTCACTTTACATGTTTTTCAAGGAACCAAATATGGTAACTTCATTGACCTTGATATTCTACATGGAAATAATGATGTCCAAAGGGATAATATGGATGTTGACAGGTGTCTGGATTAACATTTATGTTGTTCTAATGTTCTAAAAGTGATGTTCTAGTGTTCGTTTCACTTTACATGTTTTTCAAGGAACCAAATATGGTAACTTCATTGACCTTGATATTCTACATGGAAGTAATGATGTTCAAAGGGATAATATGGATGTTGACAGGTGTCTGGATTAGCATTTATGTTGTTCTAATGTTCTAAAAGTGATGTTCTAATGTTCGTTTCACTTTACATGTTTTTCAAGGAACCAGATATGGTAACTTCATTGACCTTGATATTCTACATGGAAATAATGATGTCCAAAGGGATAATATGGATGATGACAGGTGTCTGGATTAGCATTTATGTTGTTCCAATGTTCTAAAAGTGATGTTCTAATGTTCGTTTCACTTTACATGTTTTTCAAGGAACCAAATATGGTAACTTCATTGACCTTGATATTCTACATGGAAATAATGATGTCCAAAGGGATAATAGGGATGTTGACAGGTGTCTGGATTAGCATTTATGTTGTTCTAATGTTCTAAAAGTGATGTTCTAATGTTCGTTTCACTTTACATGTTTTTCAAGGAACCAAATATGGTAACTTCATTGACCTTGATATTCTACATGGAAATAATGATGTCCAAAGGGATAATATGGATGTTGACAGGTGTCTGGATTAACATTTATGTTGTTGTAATGTTCTAAAAGTGATGTTCTAGTGTTCGTTTCACTTTACATGTTTTTCAAGGAACCAAATATGGTAACTTCATTGACCTTGATATTCTACATGGAAGTAATGATGTTCAAAGGGATAATATGGATGTTGACAGGTGTCTGGATTAGCATTTATGTTGTTCTAATGTTCTAAAAGTGATGTTCTAATGTTCGTTTCACTTTACATGTTTTTCAAGGAACCAAATATGGTAACTTCATTGACCTTGATATTCTACATGGAAATAATGATGTCCAAAGGGATAATATGGATGTTGACAGGTGTCTGGATTAGCATTTATGTTGTTCCAATGTTCTAAAAGTGATGTTCTAATGTTCGTTTCACTTTACATGTTTTTCAAGGAACCAAATATGGTAACTTCATTGACCTTGATATTCTACACGGAAGTAATGATGTTCAAAGGGATAATATGGATGTTGACAGGTGTCTGGATTAGCATTTATGTTGTTCAAATGTTCTAAAAGTGATGTTTTAATGTTCGTTTCACTTTACATGTTTTTCAAGGAACCAAATATGGTAACTTCTTTGACCTTGACGTTCTAAAAGTGATGTTCTAATGTTCTAAAATGCATGTTTCTTTCACAATACAAGTGTTCTTGTATAAGTATGTATACTTCTTGGATTTATTTATTATTTTTTTTGCCACATATGGGCAAGGAACCAAATACAGTAATTTCCTTGACCTTGATTTTCAACATGACACTAAAAAAATTAACATGTTGTATGTCGTGGTAGTTCTTATGGCATTTGATGGGCCATTTGATTGCATGTCAATTTAAGCCAAGATCTCCAGTTTACATAACCCTAATCCTAACCCTTAGTGCGTGGTATTTGATGTGGTGTGAACATACACGCGGAAAGCTTATAATGCGTACAGATAACACGCAAATTAACGGCAATTAAAAGTGGTGTGTATATTTGAGCGATTTCATGATCTCACATAAATTTTGAAAAGTTTCACAAATGTATTAAAGTCTTGTTAGGTATATTCTGTGAAACTGGAGACAAATTAGATACTTTTTTGGTAAAATAACATAAAATACTGCTGAATTACAGAACATAGACACAGTACTTGATACCTCCCCATGCACTGTTGTCTGAATTATTTATTCGTCATGTTGAGCTATATGTATTCTTAACCTTTTATAGGTCACTCATAGAAATACTCTGAAATTGTACATTTTAACCTTAGTGTGTTACTGGAGGACATAACAAGCATAACACACTAAGGTTGAAATGTTGAATTTCAGAGTATTTTTATGAGTTGCCGTTAGCAATTGTGGGGCCCATAAAAGGTTAACGTTTCGGGCTCTTAAAAAAAATAAAAGTATCTGTAAATTTTGTTGCAGGGGGAAAAGTACAGGGTGGGGAAGCAAAATTTACAATGAACATTTAGTTTTTTTTTCTCAGCAGGCACTATGTCAATTGTTTTGAAACCAAACATATATTGATGTCATAATCATACCTAACACTATTATCCATACCTTTTCAGAAACTTTTGCCCATATGAGTAATCAGGAAAGCAAACGTCAAAGAGTGTGTGATTTGCTGAATGCACTCGTCACACCAAAGGAGATTTCAAAAATAGTTGGAGTGTCCATAAAGACTGTTTATAATGGAAAGAAGAGAATGACTATGAGCAAAACTATTACGAGAAAGTCTGGAAGATACTATTAAAGAAGAATGGGAGAAGTTGTCACCCCAATATTTGAGGAACACTTGCGCAAGTTTCAGGAAGCGTGTGAAGGCGGTTATTGAGAAAGAAGAAGGACACATAGAATAAAAACATTTTCTATTATGTAAATTTTCTTGTGGCAAATACATTCTCATGACTTTCAATAAACAAATTGGTCATACACTGTCTTTCAATCCTTGCCTCAAAATATTGTAAATTTTGCTTCCCCACCCTGTATACTCAGTGCCAGTGAAAACACAGCACTTGAAGATTCTAATATTTTTTTAAATCGATGAGGATTTTTATTCCATAAACTCTTTGGAATTAATCATAGGCCATTTCTATACAGTAAAAATAAAAAAATCACATCCAAATTTGTTGACAAAAAACAAGGATAAAGAAAGAAACTCAAGGACCCCCAAAACCAAAAGTCACAAAATTCAGTTCTAGAATTCAGTATGGAATATGACCTCCGTTTGCATTCATACAGGCTGTAATACGCCTTCTCAAGGACCTCACAAGCCTCTGATGTTGTCCTGGGGTATATCGACCCACTCTTCCTCCAGAGCCGTAACCAGTTCCTGTCTGTTCTGTGGAGCAGGAGTCCTGTTAGCAACACGGCGCCCAAGGTGGTCCCACAGGTGCTCGATCGGCGGCAAATCCGGAGAATAATTCTTCATGCCTCTGTTGCATCCTGACTATGGTGGACACATTGCATCAAAAAAAACGGCGCGCCACCTGCCGAGCAGAGATTCCGGCCTCCAGGAGCCCCATAGCATGGCATCTTTGGTCACATGTCAGTCCAGGCATCGCTGAGTTATTGCAAATGATTTTGGTGCTTTTCAGTTTGCCTTTATATACAGAACATGACCACTCCTTAACTGACCACAGTTCCTTAAGTTGAGCAGTTCATTGCTGAGCAATGAGAAAAACAAGTCTTATGAATGCAGACAAGTTCATTCAAGCGTGACAATAGCTCAACCCGTCTCAGGTTGTTAAGAAATTGTCTGGGATTATCTTATACAGGTGAAACTTAAACATATCGATGGAGCTCAGGAACAATAAAACACATTCAAGTGTTGCGTTTTCATTGGCACTGAGTATACATGGGGGTGTGTTCCATAAGTGCTGTAACTGGCATGAAACTCAAAGTGAAACTTAAAGCTATACCGTATGATGTGGCATTTTTGCACTTTTCTTTTGTCATCTTAAAATGCTCCTAATAAGTGTGTGTCAAACTAAAATGTAAAAGAAATCCACCAGGTATTGAAATTCAAAAATGTTTATTTCTCATATATTTCTGATAAAAGTCTGACCAATCATTTTAGTCGGTCCGAATAAAATAATTGGCCGAACCTGGCTGAGCCTCCTGTCAATCATCCATTACGGCCGTCCAGCATCTGATCCATGATCGCTGTCTCCGCATCCGATATGTGTCCCTGAGAATCTGACGCTTCACTCGCGCTGCTTCTCCTGTCACTGACCACAGTCTACTGTCTACGATGTGAATGGATAGAACTCAAATGCACATGTGGAAGGGAAAAAACGGATTTATTAACAGAAACAACAACTAAGGGGAACAAACGGGAGTCTGATGAATGAAGGATGGAGATAAAAGTCCAGAAGTCAGCTGTACTGGACTGAACAGGTCTGCATAAAGCTCAGCTTTTATGACGGTGGGACTCATACAGGTACATGTACATGGTGTCACACATGTAAGATGATGTAGGATGATAAATGTATGGACTATGAAACTTCAAATGTACACGGAAAATTCGCGGAGGCCATGCGTTCACAGTGCGCGTGCCCGTCGTGCCTCATCTCCGTGGTGCAGTGAAGACACTGACCCAGCCCTGCACAGACCAGACCCTTAAATACAGGGTCTACTGATGGAACAGGAGCCACGGGCCCGCGTCAAGTGGATGATGTATCTGATTACTGAGGGAGGGGTCCGCGGATACACCGAAGTGGACCGGACCTCCGCCTCTGCTTCCTCCGCGCGCATCAGGTGAGAGGAGGAGAGAGGAGGAGGAGCCTCAGAGCTCAGGCAGAGGGAAGTGGGCGGGGCTTTGGAGGGAGGCGAGTTGTTCAAACTTTTACTAAGGGCTGTGAGAAATGCCACATCGGTAGGTATAGCTTTAACTTTGGTCGTCCAACATCTGGCTTCTGTGCCTCTCCTTTATTCCGGAGCTTATACGAAATTTCCACAACTTCTAACCTACCGTATATCCACTGAGCCCCCTGAATTCGTCATGTTTACCCCCTGTTTCCGCCACCCCGTAAATGAGTGATAAAGGGTTAAGTTGTTCGCGTGGGGTGAATGGTGGGTTCACCCTAGACACGTCGCAAATAATGTGTCCGTTTTCTCATTTTTTATATTTCTTCAACTATGTGAGACGCTTTAAAAGGATTAGAAACACCTAAGGTTGTCCAATCAGTGGTGACGGAACGCACCAAAAGGATTGGCGGACACGCTCCATTAACTTCATCATGAACCACGATCATCCTTTCTCCATACTGTACGATCAGAGGAGATACGCACTGCAACGCTGCCCCTCCTTTATGCTTATTGTTGCTTTCCTTAATCAGTATCGACAGAAGACATTAAATAGATATTTTCACGAGCGGGCCTCTTCTATGAGATGGTGAAATCCAAATAAAACATCTAAGAAACCACGCTCACTGAACTCTGCCTGACTCACCTTCGGAGCATTGATTTTCTTTTTTATCTTGCATTACATTTGTAGTGCAGGGCTCATTTTGTAGTCCTCATCTTATCCAGCATACTAACTTGCTGATCCTTTAAAATGTATATACACAGTTTGGAGATTTCCTTGATCTATAAAATTGCATCTTACATCTCTTTGAACATCCACTTGATGCTTTCACGGTATTTAATTCTGATACCTAACGATGAACCAAACTTATATATTTATGGATTAGAAGGCTTATAGGTATAGATGGTGTTTACTGCTTTGATTATTCATCAAAAAAGTAGACCATATAGTGGGTGAATAAGTGTTCCGTACAGGGTCTATCAAAGACTCGCATAAAAATAAAAAATAGAATAAAAAAGGTACATCATGTGCAGGGTTTTAGCTGACACAAATTGCGGTGGCATAAGAGCATTAAGTTAGTCAATATAAACAAGCTGCAGGCAAGTAAAGAAGTGGCATCCTCCATGAATAAATAAAAAAATCTGAACACCCCCACTGCAAATGTGCTTTCATTCCACAGATGTTAGCTTTTGTGATTTAATTTAAAGAGAAGGCATTAAGTACATTCTGTGAAACCGGAGACAAATTAGATACTTTTTGGTAAAATAAGGTAAAATACTGCTGAATTACAGAATGTGCACCCAATACTCAATACCTCCATATGCACTGTTGTCTGAATTATTTATTCATCATGCTGAGCTATATGTATTCTTAACCTTTTATAGGTCACTTATAGGAATATGCTGAAATTCTAAATTTCAACCTTAGTGTGTTATTATTATTATTTTTTTATTATTATTTCATTTATTTGCACATCATAGACAGTGAGAGAAAAATGTAAAAAACAAACAAACAAACAAACAAAAAAAAACTTTTGTTTGTAATTCAAGTTTTTATTGGAGTTATTACTTGGTACATGACAATCATACAATGTTGCTTAATGTTAACAAACAGGGCTTCTATACATACATGAAAAGTATCAAAAATGCTACAAAGTGTAATAAAATAAAATAGATTACAAAATAAATACTAGAGGGAAATACGTAGTTCAGCTGTCATCCTGCTGACTGGCAGTCATAGTTATGTAAGATCAGAATGGCTCCCAAACTGGTGCTGTGATCCCATCCTTATTGTTAACTTTATGATTCATACATTCATATGAAGCAGTCTTTATCATCATGTTTACCCATTCTTTAAAAAAAAAAAAACAAAAAACTATGTTCATGCAAGTAACACCATTGTAAAGGAGAAGATAGAAGCCAAAAAATACTTATGTAAATACCTCCCCAGAAATAAACAATACACAAAAAAAAAAAAAAAGAATTAAAAATACCATATAACTGAAATAATAATCTAAAGTAAAAACAATACGAATAGAAATCAAATGATATACAGCCTTACTTTTTTGTAAATTCGAGTCCTTTTCAGATGCTTTTTTCAATTATTGGAGGACATAAGAAGACTTTATTACTTTTGTGAAATTTTTCAAAATTTAAGAAGAAGATTTAGAAGTATATAGAAATATACAAGAACACTTGTATTGTGAAAGGAACATGTATTTAGAACATTAGAACATCACTTTTAGAACATTAGAACAACATAAGTGCTGACCCAGACACCGGTCCACATCCACATGATCCTTTTGAACATCATTACTTCCATGTAGAATATCAAAGTCAATGAAGTTACCATATTTGGTTCCTTGAAAAACATGTAAAGTGAAAGGAACAGCCCTTTTAGAGCATTACAACAACACACGTGCTGATCCAGACACCTGTCAACATCCACACAACAAGACTTTATTACTTTTGGGAAATTTGTCAATTTTTTTTTTTGTCATATGAACATCAAGGTCAGTGAAGTTACCGTATTTGATTCCTTATCCGAGAGCCAAATGCCATAGGAACTGGTGTGACATACAATGTGATTTCATAAGGTCAGTCTCAATTTTTTATTATGTTGAAAATCAAGATCAATGAAATGACCATATTTGGTTCCTTGCCTGTATGTGGCAAAATAGATAGATAGATAGATAGATAGATAGATAGATAGATAGATAGATAGATAGATAGATAGATAGATAGATAGATAGATAGATAGATAGATAGATAGATAGATAGATAGATAGACTGCAGAAATGAAAATCTTACCAAGTGTATTTTTCTCATTTCTATTCAAAATATCTCATCACACTTAAAATAAGACATAATCACCTAAAGAGTAACTTTTCAGTGAGATATAAGAACTTATTTTTAGACAATAGATCTTGAAAATGTTATTTCATAAAATCTTACCATTTTCAATCAATTTTCATTTGTTGTTCCACTGGCATTTTTTTTTTTTTTTCCTTGATTCCAGATATTTTTTTTGCTTAATTCAAGCAAAAAAAATCTGCCAATGGAACAAGTGAAAATGATCTTGGTAAGGTTTCTTGAAATAACATTTTCAAGATCTGTTGTCTAAAATTAAGTTCTTATATCTCACTGAAAAGTTACTCTTTAGGTGATTATGTCTTATTTTAAGTGCTATGAGATATTTTGAGTAGAAATGAGAAAAATACACTTGTAAGATTTAGATTTTTGCAGTGTAGATAGATAGATAGATAGATAGATAGATAGATAGATAGATAGATAGATAGATAGATAGATAGATAGATAGATAGATAGATAGATAGACTGCAGAAATGAAAATCTTACCAAGTGTATTTTTCTCATTTCTATTCAAAATATCTCATCACACTTAAAATAAGACATAATCACCTAAAGAGTAACTTTTCAGTGAGATATAAGAACTTAATTTTAGACAATAGATCTTGAAAATGTTATTTCAAGAAATTTTACCATTTTCAATCAATTTTCATTTGTTGTTCTGTTTTTTTTGTTTTGTTTTTTTTTTCTTGATTCCAGATTTTTTTTTTGCTTAATTCAAGCAAAAAAAAAAAAAAAAAAAAAAAATCTGCCAATGGAACAAGTGAAAATGATCTTGGTAAGGTTTCTGGAAATAAGATTTTCAAGATCTATTGTCTAAAATTAAGTTCTTATTTCTCACTGAAAAGTTACTCTTTAGGTCACAGGTGTCAAACATGCGGCCCGGGGGCCAAATCCGACCCACCAAAGGATTCAATTTGGCCCGTAGGATGGATTTGTGAAATGCAAAAATTACACTGAAGAAATTAGCAATCGAGGATGTCAAAATCATTTTAATTCAGAATCCACATGCAGACAGATTAGATTTCAAGTGGGTCAGACCAGTAAAATACAATCATATTAAACCTAGAAATAATGAAAACAGCAAATTGTATCTTTGTTTTAGTGTAAAAAAGTAAAATTACATAAACATGTTTATATTAAAAAACTGTTATTTTACAAAAAATGTGACAAACCTGAAATGTCTTAAGATAAGTAAAGGCAATTTTACCAATATTCTGCCTGTTATTAAATGTTTTGTACATTTGTAATTGGAATGTAAGATGTAATGCACATGTGTAAATGATAAACTGATAATCTGAGGCATAATATTGTTAAATTGCACTTGTTTTTCTTAAGACGTTTCCAGTTGTTCATGTTATTAAGATTTTTGTAGATGTTAACATTATCAGAATTTAATTTTACTTTTTTCACTGTTATTATTTTACTGGTCCGGCCCACTTGAGATCAAATTGGGCTGAATGTGGCCCCTGAACTAAAATGAGTTTGACACCCCTGCTTTAGGTGATTATGTCTTATTACCTCCGCCAAGGAGGTTATGTTTTTGCCAGTTTGTTTGTTTGCTTGTTTGTTTGTCTGTCTGTCCATTAGTGTGCAACATAACTCAAAAAGTTATGGACAGATTTGGATGACATTTTCAGGGTTTGTTGGAAATGGGATAAGGAAGAAATGGTTAAATTTTGGTGGTGATCGGAGGTGGGGGGGCCCACGGGGGGGCCCATTTCCAACAAACCCTGAAAATTTCATCAAAATCTGTCCATAACTTTTTGAGTTATGTTGCACACTAACGGACAGACAAACAAACAAACAAACCCTGGCAAAAACATAACCTCCTTGGCGTGGGGGGGCCCACGGGGGGGCGGGGGGCACTGATCAGTCTTGGCGGAGGTCTGCGCCCTCCGAGTGCTTCTAGTTTTAAGTGCAATGAGATATTTTGACTAGAAATGAGAAAAACACACTTGGTAAGATTTAGATTTTTGCAGTGTAGATAGATAGATAGATAGATAGATAGATAGATAGATAGATAGATAGATAGATAGATAGATAGATAGATAGAGAGATAGAGAGATAGATAGATAGATAGATAGATAGATAGATAGATAGATAGATAGATAGATAGATAGATAGATACTTTATTCACCCCATAGGGAAATTTACAGGTTCCAGCTGTATCACAAACTTAAAAATAACAATAAAAAAAAAAAAAAAACACTTTAAATTTCCACATGGAGTCTGTCCCTTCCTACTCTCCTCTTTACTGTAACGTCTCTATTGTCCCAGTCTAAGCTATGAAAACCTTGGATCTGCAACTGCTAACACATAAATATAGAAAAAGGATTAAAAGGAGCTTCTCTGAATACTCACAAGTAAATAATCAATAAGTCACCTTTACCTGAACATCTTTCAGTGTGTTTGCATAGTAGTTTCAGTCGTTTTTTTGCCTCCTGGTTCTTCGGTGCTTTGCAGCCTTCTGAATCGCCTTTTACATGATTTAACTTTTCCTCCCGTCCTTGCCGAATCAGCCTCTGTAAGTAAGTGATTCAGAGGGCCGAGCTAAACACACACATGCACCAGCTGCATGCTTTATGCTCTTTTTCTTTCTGAGTGAGCAAAGTACTGTCCCCCTGGGTAGTATTTACGTGCTCTTTGTCCTAGACTTACAGTAGCAGTTATGGCCCACTGCACCATATCCGTGTCATTTCACAGACACACTCTGAAGAGACTCCATATGAGGAAAATGATAGTAGAGTGGGATTTTCCAGAGTGATGCCACGTGGTGCGCTGGAAGACCGGATAAGTTGAGTTTACTTTAAAAATTTGAGTAAATCGGTTGCCTTAAAAAATTTAAGTAATGATAACTTCACTATTAACCCTTTCGTGCATGAATTTTGAGAACCTTAATGGGTCAAAACAGTCATGTCCCGTCAGAGAGCGAACTTTAACTGACTGCCATTCCAACATTTATTTCAATATAAAGTAGCTCCTTGTTTTGGATAATCCTTTTATGGTCCAACTAAAGCAAAAATGAATTTAAAAATAAAAATGTGCACTGTAAGCCCAGAAGTTGTATTTACTAAAATGCTTTAATTACAATGTACTTAAATGATTTAAGTTTTATGACATTACTATAAAATGTTCAGTATATTCTATTAATTTGTAGATATAGTTGAAAGTATGAAAAAGTTTAAGTTGAATGGATTTAAATCACTAAGTTTTAGTCATGACCACACCTTTTTATCTCCGCATTGCATTGTGGGTATTGGGCATGTTGTTGAAAATGTGTTATTTTTCTGTGCAGGGGTTCAGTGGGGTTGTGGTGTTAGTGTTAATTTTGACTTAATGTGTGTATGTCAGTGTTTATTGGCCTTTTTGTGTTTGTTTTTGTATTTTTATAGAGCTGCACCATGAGTCAGAGTCATAGGAAGAACAACAGGTTTCCTGTTCATCTAAGATTGTTTCTGCATGTTAGAAAATGTAATGTCTTGTCAAATTAAAAACACTTCCTGTACTGGTAAATGACACTGAGATAACTTATATCCATGCCATAATATGTTAAGTTTAATTATTACACAAAATACTTATATATTGCAAAAGATTTTCATTTAAATCAACTTGAAATTGAGTACAATGAACTGATGAGATTAAGTCCAATGAATATACAAAGTAATTGACATTGCAACATATTTTACGTTGAATTAACTTGGCATTTAGTGTGTTGTACTTAAAATAGCAATTCCATTCAAATCAAGTATTTAAGTTTAATACACTCAGGTTTTCATTATTCCCTACTTAAATTTTTTAAGGTAACCGGTTTACTCAATTTTTTAAATAAACTCAACTTATCTGGTCTTACAGTGTGGGTCAAATTGTCTCTAAAATGTCCCGTCAAACAGATTTTGAATACTGTTTTTTGACCCTAATCAAGATATTTTTCCTGAGTGTTTTTATTCCTCTTTAGGCTGAAAAAAACAAAGCGATTGAAAATTTGTTTTATGAACCTATTTTTCATGGAGTTGCAAAAATATCCATTTAGCTGGACATCATGCATTTAGTTTTTGAAGCAAAGAAACATGTATTTACTGATACACTGTGTGAAAACTATGAATTTTTTTTTTTTTCTTTTTTTTTTTTTTTTAATGCTGCTAATCTGTTGTTTTGTCATATTTTAACGTACTCTAATATTAGTTGTTACTCACTTTATGGAGATAATACGCAAAAAAAAAAAAAAAAAAACAACTTTTTGTTTAAGAAAAATGGCTAATTACAGTCTATTAACAATAACAAGCAACTGATTTACACTCAAACATGTTAGTGCAGATCAGGTTTATCAAGAACAGCAAAGTTACAGTAATGGTATGAATTGCAGTGTTGGGGATTATACATAAGTGTCCACTGTGTTGGCTGATATGGAACTAAAACAACAAAATACATGAATATACAAGAGAACAGTTTTGAATAGCTGTCCACTGTAGTGACCACTATGCATGAAAGGGTTAAACTTAAATGCTTAATTTGAATGGAACTGCTATTTTAACCCTTTCATGCACGAATTATGAGAACCTTAGTCAAGATTTTTTTCTTCAGTGTTTAGCCATGAAAAAAACAATCCGATCAAGTTTTTTTTTTTTTTCGGTGGAGTTACAAAAATATCCATGCATTTAATTTTTGAAGTAAAGAAACGTGTTTAAAACCCAATATCAGAAAGTGATATGAAAACAATGAAATAAAAACATTTTTAATGCTACTAATCTGATGTCTTCTCACATTTTAACATATTCTAATGCTAGTAATTACTCACTTCATGGAGATAATATGCAAAAAAAACCCTTCTTGTCTAACAAATAACAATTGATTTACACTCAGACATGTTAGTGCAGATCAGGTTTATCAAGAACCGTAAAGTTACAGTAATGATCTGAATTACAGTGTATGGGATGGTGCATAAGTGTCCACTGTGTTGGCTGATATGGAACTAAAACAACAAAACACATTAATATACAAGAGAACAGCTGGAGAAGAACTGTCCACTGGAGTGGACAGTGCATGAAAGGGTTAAAGGTGCGGGAGACTTTCATGACCAATTTTTTATCAAATCTGTCAAACCTCAGCCATAGCCTAATTATCACAAATCTGTAAGTCTTTCTGTTATTACTCACTTGAATCTCTTGCATTACGGTGAACAATTTCTTAGTGCCATCCACCATAAACAAACCATGTGTTTACAAACGAAGCCAGTAGGTCACTTGGGCATCTTCGGAATTTTGTCGCAACATGCATTGTGGGAAAGGGAGGTTGACAACGGCAGCAGCAGCAGCAGCGCAACCATATGATATTATATGGATGAAAAAAAAACATGACGCGGAAACGGCTTGAGGGACATGTATAGAGGGAAGGGAGCTCCTGCTGCCAGGTGGCTGTGTGAACCTCCGCTGATTGTTATATCTTCAGTGTAATTTTTGCATTTCACAAATTCATCCTGCGGGCCAGATTGGACCCGTTGGCGGGCTGGATTTGGCCCTCGGGCCGCATGTTTGACACCTGTGCTTTAAGTACATTGTCATTAAAGCATTTTAGTAAATACAAAGTCTGGGCTTGCAGTGTGGAATTACAAAGTCAGACTGAAAAATTTACAAAATTTAAAGATGCAACCAGAAGTTCCCGGAGTTGTGTTACACATTCATCAAAGGATGCCTGTGATGAAAGGTTGACTTGTTTATTTATTTCCAAAGAATAATGGAGCCATCACAGCTTTTTCACCACAAACATATGGTAGACCTGAACACAATCCCCTCTCCTCGCTGTTGTCTTGGCAGGTAGAAGCTCAAAGGATTCAGGCGTACGCTAAAGAAGGGGGGCAAGAGATGACAGTGGTGATGATGATGATGATGATAATCACAACAGCAGATGCAAAGACAATGATGAAAATAACAATCGTATCCAGGAGAAGGAGGAGTAATAACACTAATAAATTGTCCTTCTGGAAAATATTCATATTTTAATTATGGTGATGAACTTATCCCATTATCATTAGCAGTGGGATGCTGCCATTAATGTCATTTTTGATTGACTGTGCTGTATTTATACCTTTTTTTTGTGCTTTCAAAGATGTGCCGAACACATTTTTGGCCGTCATTCATCACATCAGGATTTACTGTCTCTGCAGGTACAAGGAGATGCAGTAATAACCTTAAAAGCCATAAAAATGACATAAAGAATTTAGCAACATTTAACTTACACTTTTGTATCATGCAAACTGGAGAAAGCCGCATGAAATAGAAAAAGGGGAAGTGAATTAAATACAGAAGTGGAGGTTGTTATGCATTTGTGTATTTCAATATTCATCTACTTTTTCAACAGTGCATTTAGATGAACATTGTTGCACTTGCTCTCTACCTGGTCTGTCTCTACCCTGAGGTCAGTGCCTTTTCAGGGAGTAACACTGCAGTGTAATTACCTTGGCTGGAGGCTCTTAAGTTTAATATTCAAAGCTGTGTGTAGAGCTACAAGTCAGCACAAAAACCACACTTGAAACACAATGTCAAACCAAAAGAACAAATACTTAGCCCACACTTACAGACAGCTGTTCTGTCAAAGCAATGCAACAGCAGACTGACTTCACTGAATCAGTCACAAAGCTTTTCTTTATTCTTTTTGTCCCATCTGTTAAAAATAACATGTCATGAAATTGCAACTGCAATTATTTTTTAACAAAAATGAGGTGTAACATTACATTACATTAGACATCAGCGCCATGATTTTTCCCTGATGAAACATCATTTATCTTTGCAAGATTTTACATATTTTTTTGTGATTTTGACATTTGGTTTTAACCCATAAAGACCCAAACATCCACCGTCAACCAAAAGCATCAACTGATATAAAATGTTTAATACCTGTTAATAAAGGGAAAAAAAACAAATATAAATATATTTAAAAAGAGGTATTAAAAATTGTTTCTAAATAGGCATATGGAATATGAGGGATATAGTATAGTGTGAAATTGTGAAATGCACCTGATTATGAATTTAAGTTGTTCACTCCTCTGACAAAGTTTAAAAAAAATACCGAGTTCAAAATCATTTAGGAATATTAAATAGAGATGGTAGATATGTTTTTGTTGTTGTTGATTTTATTATTTTTTTTTTTTTATGGTGTCTCAGGTGAAAAGGATTGGCAAAAAAAATAAGCTTTTGCTTGTAGCCTATTCCTTTTTTGGTTTTTACGTTTATTATAATTATTGTACTAAGTGTAATGATTAATGTGCAAACCAACAATGAATTCATTCATTCATCCTCTAATTCTATCAATCCGTGTAAATAATTGGTGTAAACTGCAGTTTCTCATCTTTTCATGGTCATTAAATATGACCCATTTGGACGTTCAGAGGCTCCGTAGTTACCATGGAAACGCTGTCATCTTCTACAACATTGATTCACCACTAAAACCCATGGAGTTTGACAAGTAACAGTGGTTGTAGACGCTCGGTTTATGTTCAATTAATGATAGATTTTGTTGAAAAAGTCAGCTTTTCTTCAGTTTTCTCTGTTTCTTATATAACTTGGAGAACGCAGACCTCCACCAAGACACATCAGTGCCCCCCCCCCCCCCCCCCCCGATGTCTGTCTGTCTGCCTGTCCAGGTGCAAGATAACTTCAAAAGTTATGGATGGATTTGGATGAAAATTTCAGGAAATGTTGCTACTGGCACAAGGAACAAATGATTACATTTTGGTGGTGATCGGGGGAGGGGGGCTACTGATCTGCCTTGGCGGAGGTCTGCACTCTCTTTTCTAGAGAAGCACTCATGGTGTGCAGACCTCCGCCAAGGCAGATCAGTGCGCCCCCCCACCCCCGATCACCACCAAAATGTAATCATTTGTTCCTTGTGCCAGTAGCAACATTTCCTGAAATTTTCATCCAAATCCATCCATAACTTTTGAAGTTCTCTTGCACACGGACAGACAGACAAACAAACAGACAGACGAACCAGTGCTGACAAAAACATAACCTCCTTGGCAGAGGTAATAACCGTTGAATTTACTCTGACTTTTCATGAACATCTACATGATCAGTGAATTAAATATAGGAAAATACATAATTTTCACTGAAAACAATACACAAAATACTGAGGACAATGTTACAATAAATGGTGATAAATTCTAAAAGGTTAAATATAGAGAAAAATTCACTTGGGAACTGCTACAAAAGTGGCACTCGGTCTTTAAGGGTTAATATTAATCACTATATTGTTTGTCACCCTCATTTATTTCTTACTATATATACATATTACAATACTTAAGGGCAGTTACATATAAACACTTTTTTTTTTTTTGGGAACTAACACAATGCTAACTGTCACACTGGGTCCTTATGGGTTCAAACCAACCTTGTGTTGCCAAAGTGTAGAGTTTAATAATACTTTAGTTGCAACAAGCAGATGTTATAGATCAGATTGTCAATGGCAACACAATATGTTGCCTGTGAACGTTTACTGGAATGTTTTTTTTTGCATTTAATATTGACAAAACACATAATACAGGCTGTAATACATTTAAAAAAAAAATACATAATTGGATTGCTGTGGCCCAGTTTGTTTAGAAAATGTTTTTTTATATATATATCTAAGAGCTTTAAGAAATCGAATACACTGCACTCCTCAGCAATAGTTTATTGACAGACTGAAATATAAAAGACTGCATCAGTACACCGCAGCTTGAGCAATGGAATTTGGTCTTCTATAGTGGGGTTAAAAATCTTCTGAGCAAACTCCTCTCTCTTAGGGAAGTGTATTGATTCCATGAGCCTGAAAGCAGTTTGACATGGTGCACGATCTACAGCTTCATCGTGCCTGATTTATCTCTGATTCAGAGCTGGTTAATCCAGCATATGGAGCTCAGTCAGGGAGTGATAAATGTTGTGTTTGTATGCTGGGAGAAGAAACAGAGGGAGAGATCACAGGATACAAGAAACAAGACACACTATCACAGCCGAGACAAAAGAGGCAGAACCTGAGGGACATGTTTCCAAGTGCATGCCTGCTGCTTCTGACATTACCGTAGACTAAGAGGGACGTGTATATTTCCTGCATTCATCCAAACTGGTATTTATGTG
This sequence comes from Sphaeramia orbicularis, assembly GCF_902148855.1. Taxonomy (NCBI): domain Eukaryota; kingdom Metazoa; phylum Chordata; class Actinopteri; order Kurtiformes; family Apogonidae; genus Sphaeramia; species Sphaeramia orbicularis. The sequence continues at coordinate 11,280,904 of NC_043969.1, read as the reverse complement.
CTTTTGTTGGTGCATTCATATGCACATATCTGTTTTTTACTGATAACAAGATGTCTGTTGTTGCTTAAAGAAGTTTCTGTATTTCCAAGTGTTGTTATTACTGGTAGTATGTTGAGTGTGTGCATGACGTTAAACACATTAAAGAGAAAAAAAAAAAAAAAAACAGATCAGGGCTCAAGGATGTGTGTTGTCAGCTACAGAAAAGTACAATAGAAAATCCCATTAGTTATAGGGAATAGCCAACAGGAGGACAGAGACTTATTTAATGCACCAGACTAGTGGATCCTCTTGTTGCCAAAATATTCCAGGTGTCTCAGCTGGGTTGCAGTGGGATAAACTGGGACCCTTCACCTCCTGAATGCAGGGCTTTTAGGAAACACAATGTATACACTTAACCTTTGTTCTACCTCATTATGGAAAACAAAGAGACGTGATGCCAGTTTTGTGTATGACACACAAGCTGGCACTTGAAGGGGAATCAGCCTCATATGATTTGGCAAAGAGAGAGTGATGAAAGACGGAGAGAGAGAGAGGAGATGTTGGGAGGGGGGAGACTAGGAGAGAAGAAAGAGATTGATCACTGAGTGGGTGGAAATGTCAGTGTGCTCCAGGCTATGCATTTTCCACATGTGGAAGCTGCCATTTGTGCTCTTGTTCACACTTCTGTCTATTGCTCTGGCGTACTTCAGTGTGTCTGTTTCACTCTCTGACTGCATGGTTCTGCCCCTCCGTCATGTCCTTCCACTCATTTATGTCATCCTTCTGCTTTGTATATACTTGCATTTTGGCTAAAATTTGCTTAAAGGTCTTATTTATGTCTTTGTGCATAAGAAATCAATATAAGTGAATCCCCAAAGGAACTTTGTGTTGGTAAATACAAGTTATGCAAATTGACAGGATTTCAGTTCTGTTGCAACATGTTGATGGTCATATGAACTATGTTTTCAGCTCAAAAATGTCCAATTTCATTACAATTAATGCTATATTTTCATGTCACAAACGGCCAAGTTATATTTGAACTGAATTTACGTGAAAAACACATATTCTATTCTTTTAGATTCCCCAATTTTTCTTACAAGATTCTATCCGACATATCACATGTTTTATTTTTACAGGTTGCAATATGGAGTATGGTGCTGATCCATCCTGCTTATGTTACGCCAATACATACATTAAGAATGTCACATGTCACTTTTTAAATCAACAGTTTTCAAAAAAAAATAAGCATTTTTGTAAAGAAATAACAATTCTATATTGTTATTTACTCTTTAGTATGATGATAAACTATACAATAAATAACACTGGTCAACAACAAATTTATTGTTGAAGTTTTTTGAGCTGATTTAGGATAATTTTGGTGTGCTGAATCCAAAAATCACATTCATTTTGCTCAATCAGGTCAACTTTCTGAACTATGCTACATATTGGCTTTTTAACATTTTTGCTTACATTTATGGGCATTTTCACATCATATGATACAAAATTCTTTTATATTTCTTGCAATAAACGAGTTCTGAAGATTTTACTTATGCCAATTTATGATTAATGTTTTTTTTTTAATATTACAGGTAAATGAAATGACTTCAACTAGAAGATCTTGCAAAAATAAGCCTGACATATTCTGCTACATCTGCGGTGAATACACCATTGTACCTAACAGGAATCAAGTCACAAGTTTCATAAAGTGTGCTCACCAATCTTATTTTGGTATTAATTATTATATTTTGTGAGAAGATCAAATTTTTCAAAGTCAAATTAGCAAAAAAACCTGACCTGATTGAGAAAAACAGATGCCATTTTTGGATTTAGCGGTGCAAAATGGTCCTAATTCAGTTGAAAAAACCTAGACAACTTGCAAAAAACATTTTTTGTAACCCAGTGTAATTCTGATCCTAGTTTTTGCACAGGGATCATTTGTGGAAACGGTGACATGGCTGCCGAGCATCAGTATGATGGGATCTGTAACAACCATGTCACATCCATCCACTGCCACATTTTGTGTTTTTGTGTCAGCTGTTATTGTTTTAGATCCACAATACTAACATTTATGAAGAAGAGGAGAATTAGCAATAGTAAGTATATGAGTTTATTACTAATAAAGTACCGGTACTGACCAGATCATCATGGGTAATGTCACGTCCGTCCACCAGTAAAAGTTTTCACATACACGTGCTATTCAAAATCCAATATTTCTGAAAATATAGCTTCCACTGTCAAATAATATCAGTAGTCTGTGCACAAATGTATTAGCATTATTTCAACACAGTTCTATGCATTTCTTACAACTTTTTTTTTTTGACAAAAATGGCCACTCATTTGACCCCCTAAGTAAATTTTAGCCAATTTATATAGTGGATAATATCACAGTGTTAAGTTATTTTTCCTAATTGTACATCCATATTCTAATTCTAATTCCATATTCTATTCTAACATCTTTAGAAGGTTCAGTGTGTAAGAGTTAGAAACACCTTACTGACCATTAACTAAGCCCCTCCCTAAAACAGCTACAGCCCAATCCTATGTTAGCAACCGTAACTAAGCACAGGAAACCTGTTAAGCTTTTACAACAAGCGTAGGTGGAAGTGATGTGTGAGAAGAGCTCATATAAAAATATTTGTATATGTCATTCGCTGTGCATCATTGTTAAACATTTGTCCTTTAGCCACCGAAGGACACACTGGAATACATACATATATTCATTTATTTATTTTTCCACATCAGTATTAAGTTAACCCTTTAAGTGCCGAAGTCACAACATAACTGAATGAAACAGGCTGCTTTTTTGAAATCTTGATATTAAATTTGAATATTAAATGGTCACTATGATTGTTATTTCTTCTGTTTTTGTTTCTTTACTTAACACATCTGTTTTATTTCTCTGACTCTACAATGGAATATGTAATTTGAATATGTATCTCTTTGTTAAAATGTGAAAAACCTCAATAAAAATGTGAGTATAAAATATATATATATATATATATATATATATATATATATATATATATATATATATATGTATGTATGTATATATTAAAAGGAGGGTTAAAGGGTTAATGAATTTATAATGGAACCAGTGAATTCAACAGTAGATTTTTAATATAAAGTTTAGAGGTGGGTGTTGTTTCTCTTCTGAAGTTAAAAACCACCTACAGTTGAACAAGTAGGAGTGATTTATTAATAAAATTAACCCATAAAGACCCACTGCTACTTTTGTGATAGTCCCCAAATGTATCCTTCCTGAAGTGATTTATCACCATTAATTGTAATATTATCTTCTGTATTTTTCTTTTTTTTTTTCTTTTTTTTTTTTTTTTTTGGTAAAAAAAGAAAGGTATTTTCCTGTATTTATTTCACTGATCATGTAGATGTTCATAAAAGATCAGATTAAAATAGAGGGTTATTAAATCAAAAACAGAGAAAACTGAAGAAAAAGTTACTTTTAAAGCAAACTCTATCACTAACTGAACATAAACCCAGTGTCTCCATCCACTGTCATTGATCCAACGCCATGGATTTTAGTGGTGAATCAATGTTGTAGAAGATGACAGTGTTTCCGTGGTAACTACGGAGCCTCTGAATGTCCAAATGGGTCATATCTGATGACCATGAAAAGATGACAAACTGTATTTTACACCAATTATTTACATGTATTACTGGATCGATAGACATTAAACAGTTTGTATCAGTAGATGATTTTGGTAGATGGTGGATGTTTGGGTCTTTATGGGTTAATGCAGAAATAAATCAGGTTGACAAACAATGTTGTGATTAATATTAACCCACAAAGACCCAGTACAACTTTTGTGGCAGTTCCCAAGTGAATTTTTTTTTCTATATTTAACATTTCTTAAGTCACCATTTATTGAAATATTGTCATCCTGTATTTTTTTCAGTGAAAATCATGTATTTTCCTATATTTAATTCACTGATCATGTAGATGTTCATGAAAACTCAGGGTAAATTCAATGGTTATATCAGAAACAGAGAAAACTGGAAGAAAAAAAAGCTGACTTTTGACGCGTTTCCATTACGTGGCATCAGCTCGGCTCGACTCGACTCTGGCTTTTCACGTTTTCATTATGAAAAATTAACCCATAAAGACCCAGTGCTACTTTTGTGATAGTCCCCAAATGACTTTTACTCTATATTTATCCTTTCTGAACTGATTTATCACCATTAATTGTAATATTATCTTCTGTATTTTACATTTTTTTGTAAAAAAACTGAAATTTTCCTATATTTAATTCACTGATCATGTAGATGTTCATAAAAGCTCAGATTAAAATAGAGGGTTATTAAATCAAAAACAGAGAAAACTGAAGAAAAAGTTACTTTTAAAGCAAAATCTATCACTAACTGAACATAAACCAAGTGTCTCCATCCACTGTCATTGATCCAACTCCATGGATATAGTAGTGAACCAATGTTGTAGAAGATGACGGTGTTTCCATGGTAACTACGGAGCCTCTGAACGTCCAAATGGGTCACATCTGATGACCATGAAAAGATGACAAACTGTATTTTACACCAATTATTTACATGTATTGATAGGATTAGTGGATCAACAGGTATTAAACATTTTAAATCAATAGATGGTTTGTGGGTCTTTAAGGGTTAATTTTTTTTTGCATCATTTTACCAAGACTTTTATTAACAAACAAGTAAAATTATGTTTGTCAATCACCAAACAAATCAAAGACACTTTAGACTAAAGTTGCTTAATGTTTGCTACAGTTAGTCTTTTGGTAACCGCGGTGGATTTCTTAGATCAGATGGGAACGATTAGTGACGTGTTTGGATATTTTTGTCTATGGTACATGACAAAATAAATGGGTTAAATGGGCCTCACATGTCGGTGTAACTTGTCGTCATCATTTACTACCCCATGGATACAATATTAAAGATCCACATAGAGGTTGGTTACTCGGTGGGACCTGCAATTTTCACTAAATAGTTGTTTATTGCGGGAACTGATACACTTCTGACATATACTCAATTCAACAGACTCCATAAGTTTATACTTCTTCCTGCCAAGGTTATAATAGTTTTGGATTTTTCATTATAGTTTAGTTTTATTTAGTTTTGATTTTTTTTTTTCTCTAATTCAGTTAGTTTTAATTTGTTTTTAGAGCAGGTTTGCTGTTTTTTATTAATTTTTATTTTTTAAATGCTTAGTTTTAGTTTAGTTTTAGTTTCTTTATATCTTTTATCTTATTCACCATTGAATTCAAATAAATCCCAGACAGAACTCTGCTGCTTTCTCCCAACTTTAGTCTCCATGTTTCCAGGTAGAGTGGGGATGAGAAGACGACTAAACGACAAGTGACAAGAAGTGACGGACCGTTAAATATCATATGGTGCCAGCGGTTAAAATTGCTTGAAGGAAATAAATCGATTTTATATCAATCCGACATTGATAAAGACGAAAACGAAGGGAATTTTATCCAGAATTTGTATACGTTTTAGTTAGTTTTGTAAACACACGATACAGTTTCAGTTAGTTATCGTTTTTTTTTTCTTTTTAATTATAGTTTTTATTTATTTCAGTTAAGGAAATGTTTTTACAATTCTAGTTTTCGTCATTTCGTTAGTTTTCATTAACGATAATAACCTTGCTTCCTACTCCTTTTCGACTACGCAAAATTCAGGCTTGCACATACTTGAAGATAGATTCTGTTCATTTAAATGTTATTTTGTTTTTGTCCTAATTTGCTTAATTTTGTTTTATCTTGTTTTTGTGCATGTTTTAAATAAATAAATACATTCAAACATTCATACATACATACATACATACATACATACATACATAAATAGCCATTGGTCTTCTTTTGTAGACCCCAGGGCCTTGACGTGGTTATGCTTAAAGTGTGGACCCATGCGTCTTTAGCCCTTCAATCAGTATTAATGCAGTTCCTTTTACAACGTTACAGTATTTATCTAACATCAAATGACAGACAGCTACCTAAATTAAAAGTAACATAAATAACTTCTAAATAACGTTCAGCTGTGTTTGCTAGAAAAGCAGTGGTAAGCGAGCTAAAAGTTAATATTTGTCTTACCTTTGAGTTCACAGGTGTCAAACATGCGGCCCGGGGGCCAAAAGTGGCCTGCCAAAGGGCCCAATCTGGCCCATGGGATGAATTTGTGAAATGCAAAAATTACACTCAAGATATTAACAGTTATTCCTTTTACTTTAGGGCCCATATAAAGCCCTACTTTAGTCTCAAGTGGATCAGATCAGTAAAATACTACCATAAAAACCTACAAATAATGACAATTCCAAAATTTTTCCTCTGTTTTGGTGTAAAAAAAAAAAGTGTAATTCCATGAAAATGTGTAAATTTACAAACCAGCCTTTCACAAAAAAAAAAAATATGAAAAATTAGAAATGTCCTAAGAGAAGTAAGTGCAATTTTACTAATATTCTGCCATTTACTAAAATATTTTGTGTATTTTGCAGATCCATTGCGATCGGTAAGTTGTAACGCACATTTCCAAATGATAAGCAGAGGCATAATAGAGTTAAAATTGCACTTACTTTTCTTAATAAATTTCAATTTTTTCATGGTTGTTCATGTTATGGACAGTTTACAGATGTAAACATTTCCATAATGTAATTTTACTTTTTTCACTATAGAACATATTGAAATGTTTGAAGCTGGCATTATTTATATATTATTATGGTGTTAATTTACTGGTCCGGCCCACTTCAGATCATATTGGGAGGATATGGCCCCTGAACTAAAATGAGTTTGACACCCCTATTCTAGTTGATTCTGTGGACTGAGCTCTCTGCTATTTTATCCCTGTTTTTTACACAAATGTTTAACTTGGAACATCTGTCTGATACCACTAAAATGCATCGCAGTACCACACAGATCGCCGCAGCTCAAGTAAAAGTATGTTTTCATTAGTAATCACCTGAACAGAAGAATAATTCTGTTGTGTTTTGCTTCGGTTAGAAACCTTGTCTTGCAGAGGAAGCCCCCCCCCCGTATTTACCTCATATTTAGACGACTTCTTCTCTCTGTCGATGATCAAACCACTGGCTCTATCGATAGTTTTTTTTCATGTTTTTCTGTCCACTACTACAGCCTGGAAAATATACTATCACACACCAAACCTTTATATGAAACCAAACATTAGGAAATTTAAATGTTCCTGTAATGTCAGTGGTAGTGGCATTTTAGTGAAGCTTTTGCACAGCTTCTTACCAGAGTGTTGCTGGTTTCTTTCTTTCATCCCCCTCATCATCTTCCCCACATTACATTTTGCCAACTCTCCTCCTCTTGTCTCTCTGCTCCTCTCCAATTTTCTCCTCTCTGCTTCCTCCAGAGGAAGCTAGTGCTTCTCCTTAATTGACTGGTTTTGTCAAACTCCCATATCCACTGTTCAAGGACAGGGCTGGGAGAAGAAATTTGTGTGTGTGTGTGTGTGTGTAAAAGACACAGTGTTATTGTTGGTTTTTTTGAGTGTGTGTGTGTGATTATGTTTGTGTGTACTCACAGCATATTACTGTGCTTTACCCTCTCATCTATGTCTCCACCAAGCGCGTTAGCTCGCCCACCCAGGAAAGCCAGGATTTGCAGAGAAGGCCATAATTATAATCAATCATAAGGCAAAGCCACTTCTGAGACAAGCAGGAGTTTCAGCCTCCAACACCCCAGCATGGGAGCCCGCCAATTAAGACCCCTCAGCTTAGTACTCTATATGCACAGCTCAGTCACTTTGGTGAGAAGATCCTCTAAGCTGCAGCCAAATATTGCACAACATGTACACATGGTATAGAGCATCCTGCTAACACAGCTGGAAACACGCCGTTTTCCTCACCACACCGGCTTGTTTGTTGAAAGGATATTCATGGCATTCATGGCGTGAACTCTAGGAAGGCGATTTCATTTTGCCTTTAGCAAAATCCAAACACTTGGTGGCTTTGAAGACAAAGCCTGAGTCATATGTAAGTCATGCAAGTCATGGAATCTAAATGTCCACAGTTTCCATCAGAACACACCAGTCTGACTCAGCCATGACATGACATGTTCTGTTTTGAGAAGAATTATTCTATTCTATTCTATTCTATTCTATTCTATTCTATTCTATTCTATTCTATTCTGTTCTGTTCTGTTCTGTTTAATTTTCTTGTTTCTTTTTCCTTTTTTTAACCTCATCTTATTATTATACTTTAGAAATCTTGCCACATTTGACAACAATATAACACAGTCCTATTTCCTGATTATTTTTATTTATTTACTTATTTATTTATTTATTTTTGGCCAACAAGAGGCCTGAATCTATCTTACATAAAACAAAGCTATTACGCAAGCTTTCCTTGCATCATCTTGTTTTGGTGCTTTAAAAAGAACTCAATAAGAGGGCACACTCATGCGGAATATTTCTCTTCTCTGCTTTGATTACAGCGCTGGCAGGTTTCAGACAAAGCCTACTTATGCATTTTCTACTGTGGAATCAGTTTGTGCCTGTGGGCCAAGCTTAGTGCCAGATGCACTGGCCCCTGTGACAATCTCCCTAATCTGATTAATCTCTATCCACACACCACATCATATGCACAGTATTTGTGCAGTCATATTTCTTGCTAGTATCTGTGGGTTTAGACTGTGACCCTCATTGACTGGATGGAGTGATTAGTTAAGCTCGCTGAAGATTTTTAGCTTTCAATTCTAGATGCTGTGTGGATGTTCATGCATATGAATACAGTTTACTGGTCAATGGGGATTTGCTTACATAATAAAAATTGCGTGTGTGTGTGTGTGTGTGTGTGTGTGTGTGTAGGTTTGTTAAACATATAAGTGCTCTATCCACTGGGTGCATTTTAACATTTGCAATGAAAATTGGAAATCCCTCATTTGACATATAGGTCATAAGCCAGTCTGGAGTATCGTGAGGCTTTACAAACACAGATAAATGTGGGTGATATTTGTTAAATCAAAATAAGTATTGGGTCAAAAACAAGTTCAAACCATAGATCCACTATCTGGAACACAAAGAGGAGGCACGTTCCCATTAACACCAGACTACTCTGCAAATATGATACTTTAATTCATCTCCCAGAAGATAAATTAAAATTGATGGAAATCTACCCTATTCATGAAGAACATGTGAATTATAAATGTTAATGTGTGCCTCAGTGCCTACTGATTTTCTTTCATTATAATGTCACTGAAAACAGCATGGAGAAAGGTCGACCTTTTATGCTACAAACTGTTTTGTAAGTGCTATTGTGCATGCATGTATCCCCTGTGGTGTGCATTGGAGAATGGAGAAGAAGGTAAAAGTGAACCGATTAGCTCAGCAACAAGTTAATTCCCACCACTGTCCTCTTTCTCAGTGCATTATTCAATATTTTCCCTTTCTCCTAAAACAGACGTTATGTAGAGATTCCAACTTCTGTCAGTGCTGATACACACATACTGTATATGTGTGTGTTTTTTTTTTATAGTGTGTAGGTTGGTTTATATACACAGAAGAGAAACTGACAGCCTAGGGTATAACCTTTGGCCTATACATTGTTTTAACACTCGCTTTGATTAAAGTGGTTTTTATTAGAAGAAAAAAAAATCTACACATCACAATAAAATGCTGTTTGGGGGCAGAAATCCTCCTCGCTCTAATTGATTCCAATAGGAGAGCAGTTCTTCATCTTTATCCTGCCCTGGGAGATCATTTTTAGACAATCTCATTATACCACCTCACATTTCTAAGCACGCCTAGATTTGGGTACAAATTGTCCTTTCATCTTTTGCTGTGTTTCTCAACTATCTCTCACCACTGTAAGAGGAGAGAGACGTTCACCAGTTCATCAAAGTTTTTATCAATCCCCTTGATATCACATCCTAATTGAGTACCGCTGCCTCAGTGAACTGAAGCCAGCTCAGGACACAGCAGGAAAAAAAAAAAAGATTGGACAATCTACTCTGGATTGTTAATGATATTTAGCTGCATGTTCCTACTATGCCAAAAGAAAAGACACTTTAGCTCAGATTTTGAAAGCTCCATGCCATGAGTCCCACGTCCTGCAGGAGTTCATGTTTTAACTACAGGGCCCTTGAAGAACCTGCCAGAACTTATTCATTATTTAGCCATGACTTAAACTCAGTTCCCCTGTCCCCAACATCAAATTTATCTCGTTCTTTTAACATTTTCTTGCCAGCAGAAATCATCTTCCAGCTGGCCCTTTGCTTCAAATAAACTAATGGTGTTTTTTGATCCATAAACATCGAGTTCTGGCCATCTGGCAAAACCCCACTTGGCCACACTCAAATTTACTCTGAGCATTCTAAGTGAGTGGTGTGAGATGTTGTCAAATCAGCCCACTGGATCTTGTTGTAGTTTCTGCACATTTGTGCAGGAGAGCAGATCCATTCTGAAGAAGAATTAAGTAGAAAATTACCTAAATGGATCACTGTCCTGACATTGTTCTTTTCAGCCACTGATTGACTTTACCAGAACTAAAAACCACCAAATAAATATGCATTTCTGTAACTCTGATTGTTATATAGCTTTAACCCTTTATCGGGCATGTGACTATTTTTAGTCATTTACGCACACATTACAAGACAGTGACAGTAATAGTTACAGTGAGGACAGTGAGTCAACAATCTCAGGTCCAATGTGGTCTATAGGGTCTGTAAGGTCCACCTCTGCATGAACAGTGAGTGGACCCGCTTTGTTAGGTACCAGGAAGTAATGGTACTAATGTAAGGAATGATGTTAAAGGGATAATGTGGATGTGGACAGGGGTCTGGATCTGCACTTATGTTGGTCTAGTATTCTAAAATACATGCTCCTTTCACCTTAAATGTTTTTTTTTTTTTTTGCCCCTACTAGCAAGGAACCAAATATGGTAACTTCAGTGACCTTTAAATTCTATATGGCGATAAAAAATTGTGAAGTACTTCACAAAAATAATAAAGTCTTTTTATGTCCTGCAGTAACACATAAAGGTTAAAATTTGGAATTCCAGAATATTTCTATGAGTGTACTACTAAGGGTTCTATAAACTGTATATAATAATTGTTAATAATTATGTTTATCTATTATAAATTATGTGTATTTATTTTATATAATTATTACTATTTTTTGTGGTTATTATTTCATCTTGCATTATAATAATAATAATAATAATAATAATAATAATAATAATAATAATAATTATTATTATTATTATTATTATTATTATTATTATTATTAATGTTATTTTATTTGACTGTTAAGTGTACTTAAGCAGCTAATATCAGTATGGATCACATTGTTTCCATGCTTGTAAATGTATATTGTTATGTCAGTTTGTTACGGGAGGACCCTAGGAAGAGTAGCTGATGCCCTGCATTAGCTAATGGGGATCCTAATAAATAAATAAATAAATAAATAAACAAACTAGAAAAACACTCGGACAGCGCAGAGCTCTGCCAAAACGGATCAGTCCCCCCCAATCACCACCAAAATGTAATCATTGGTTCCTTGTACCTTGTATCAACATTTCCGAAAATTTCATCCAAATTCCTCCATAACTTTTTGAGTTATCTTGCTAACAGACAGACAGACAGACAGACAGACAAACCCCAAAGAAAACATAACCTCCGCCATTCCTTGGCGGAGGTAATAAATAAATAAACGTGTATGAACAAAGTCTATTGTATTAGTGCAGATGATGTTTGACCTCTACAAGCTTTTGACGTTCCAGCTACAAGCCAAGCAGACCTGCTGCTGTTTGCCATCTACCAGGTTTACTACATCCCATTATACTGATCACACACACACACACACACACACACACACACACACACATACACACACACATGCACCACGGGTCCTAGATTATTGTGACCTACATGTGGTGGATATTATTGAACTAGGTTACAGCTAATCAACGGCATGCCCATAAGCATTGCAAGTTTGTGTGTGTGTGTGTGTGTGTGTGTGTGTGTGGACATGTGCCGAATAGATAAGATTGATTGGGACAGTATTGGTTGGTTAGCTGGTGTGTGTGTGTGTTTGTGTGTGTGTTGGGTATGTGATATCAGCCCTCTAAAACTAACTGTAGGTAAAAACATGGTAAATAGTAGATGACTGACTGACACTAGCTTTCTGGAAATGCTGTCCCCTCTACAAGATTAAAATATTAATCTTCTTTGTGCTCGTTTCTCCAGACGTCCCAAGTTAATCTGGATCCCCGCCATGTAGTCAGCATTTCCACATTCAGCCACTTTTGCATGAATGCGAACACACACACACATACACACACACATATATATACATGCAATTATATGGTACATGGAATACTCCACTAGCATTGATAAAATAGATCATAGTGTTGCTGGTGTTGCAGCCACTGAAAACTCATTACTGCTGTCCTAGATATTCACGTATACACTCTTTACCTCTAACGTCATGCATACTATGGTTTTTCATGGATCCACATGCAAATGCACGCGCAGTATATATGCACAAATCGATTGTGTTCGGTTCTTAGAAAGAAAACTATGCTTCCATCTCCGCAACTAAATAAAAAAAAACAAAACATAAACACTCCATATGTCCTCTTATCTCCTCATCTATCACAGTGTAATACAATTAAACATATATTTCTTCCAGCTCAAAGCTCTTTTACACATATAAAAGGCTAATGGTCTAGTGTTCCTTGAGAGGTCTGCGTCGCCCCTTCACTCCACAGAGCTTGTTTTCTATGAACTATAATTGTTTTGATATTGTGATTGTCAGTATGCACGCTAAATTGAATTGCGCGGGAAAAAAAATAATAAATTGCTCTCTGGAAGAATAAAACACGCTGCATGCAGATGTAGCAGTAAAGTGGAAATGCATGATTGAAATTGTGTGCCGTCAAACCTCGCCGTAGTGGAGACTGTCAGGGTTAGTGGGCTTTTCACTGTATGAGGCATCATTTCTAAGCCATTTCAGACTCTCAGATGTCACTTCTGTCTGTCTCTGTTCTCATCCCTCAGTGAACTGCTCATTGCTGGAGATGTTCAGGTGGTTGTTCCTGTAGCTTTTCTATGTTTAAGGCAAAGCATCTTCTTTAACAAGGTGTTAACTTTATATCTGGGTAGGGTTATTTGCTTTCCATGATATTGAGCCAGATCTACTTAAGGTTTGCATGTATAAAAACTAGGGCTAGGCAAGTTAATGCGTTATTACCACGTTAATGCATTCATTAAATAATGCCAACATTTTTTTTTTTTTTATCTCACGTTAATGCCGTTTTATTGTAACTCCTATTATTCTGCCCCTGTTTGTGTGCGTGTAGCGATTAGCTCAGCACATAGACAACAGGTTTCCCAAGAAAAGCCGGACGCCGAAAACTTCTCTCCAAATCTTTTACTGTAGACTCACTGTAAAACTGCAACATACATACAAAGTATGTCTCAGTTATGTTCATTGCTTTAGTACATTTATATGGCATTATACATTTAAATGAATGGGAAAAAGATCACTAGCTTGATGCTAACTTGAATGGGAAAATCCATAAACACGCTAACGATTAGCATTTACAGATTAATTTAAGATTTACATGTTTTTATCCAGCAACAAAGGTTCACATCAGAGATATTTTATACTACTCATTCTGACAACAACTGAACATTAAATACTCACAGGCAAATGTTTTTCGGGCCATACAAACAGAGTGAAAGAAACGTGTCTGTTAGTTCCTTCTTAGGTCCGAACTCACTACGGTAACGCCGCAAGGACAAAACATACGTTAGTGCAACTTATTCGGACCACTAGAGGGCCCCCTTTGCTTGCTTTTAACAACTGAACATCACATATTATTGGGCTTATTAGTATTAGTACTTATTAGTGGGCTTAAGACTCCTGTCAATCACTCACAACCGGAAATAAACTGGTGAGGACATAAACATGGAGAAAAGTACCGGCCTTTTCCAAGGACATTTTCATTTTCAATGTCTTCAGATGGTGGGGTTTAGAAGGCCAAAGTTGTTTGGAAGCACTGCAATGTGGAAATATTTTTATCACCAGAGTACTTCCAGTCTGAAATATCACTTAAAGGCAATACACACTGTTGATGCAGACACCTCCCCCCTATATAAATATGCAATTAATTGTGATTAATCACAGAAATCCAAGCAATTAAATTGCGACTCAAAATTTTAATTGCTGCCCAGCACTAATAAAAACGTGTGCAAACTCATTTCACTTGCAAAAAAATGTACAAACTGATTTACTAATCATGTGCACTAAGGGCTGCATCTTTCAATGGTACAAAATATCACATCTGGATCCAGTTAGTATGTTTGCCACAGTGAATATGCAATATTGTGCGTGTGCTGGGAAGAGAAAATGTATATATATTAATTTAACACACGCAAAGTGACTTATCAAACCTGAAAGCAATTTTGCTGATAGAAACTGCGTCTATATTTAACATGGGAGGTGCAAATGGTTCGGATGTGTAATTGTGCACACATGGAAGTGGTTATTGTTGCAAAAAGGAGACACTGAAATGATGAAACGAGATGCAGAGAACACATTTTTCACCCTCATGTGAACATTTTTAGAATGATGGAAGAAGAAATAATTGAGACTTATGCCCCCCCTCCACCCACCCACCCACCCACCTACATACACACACACACACACACACACACATACACACACACACTTTACTGGACTCTTTTCCACTCGATCCGACGATTGTGATTAAAAATACACATTAGGCTACAGCGGAGGCGGCTGCTCGTCTTTCAGACAGGGGAAGCTCATTGTCGGCTTACATAAAAAAAATGTCAAGTTATTTAAACAAAAATTCGGCCCTCCATTCCTTTTGAAGAAAATGGTCAGTGACCTTATCATACCAACTAAACAAGAAAAAAGTTGAAACTATGTTAAATTGAAACAAGGAAGTCCAATGAGTGTGTTTTATTTACAGTGCAAGAAATGAACAAGTAATTTCGTAGTGGTTTCTCTCTCGATTTCACAGCAGAATGTGCGACGGTATTAAACTGAACTGTGTCAGTGAAGGAGTAGATCTCAAACTAGCTGTCAATCAAATGGGATTCAGCCTTTCAACTGATCCTCCAATCAGCACGTGGAAGCCTGGCGTCCAGCCCAGCCGAGCTCCGCCCACAGCTACATTCACCCCCAGAGACGCCGGGCGTCCGGGGGCGGGACAACATTGTGGCATTTATCCCAATTACTGTCCAGTTTTGAGGCAATGAAAAAAACTGTTCCGCTCAGTCCCATTGAAGTGCATGGACGCTGAGCGTCTACGGACAAATGCACTGAGCAGAGATCGAATGAGAAAACAGCGCAACGGGAATGGATGAGAAGTGAACAACATCGAGTCTGTTGGTTTGTGATAAAGCTGATTCTGAACGAACTCGATGTGAGATGAACGTGTTCTAACACATTTGTAGTCAATGAAATGTCAACACAACCGAACATATTTGACCATTTAATTTTAGTAATTTTAAGGGAAGCCGAGCTTCCCCAGCAGTCTATGAGAAATCGCCTCTGGGCTACAGTGTAAACAAAATTATGTGTGCCTGACAGTCAATCCAACATGCCCCTCCACCTCTAAAATGAAAAATAAATGAATGAATGAATGAATGAGTCACGCAATACCTTCTATGACAAAACTCCTCCTACGTTACATTTCCGTGCATCTGGATCATTCCAGTCACTGTTCCTATTAGTGCTGGTGTATCCCACCGCAGTTTTTACAGCATATTGTCTCCAGTAGCACACACAAAACCCTCATTTAAATAGGGCGGTCTTCAAGACTTTGCACCTGTTGTCATTTGCGCAGGCAATCTTAGAAAATCACCTGTAAACCGTGGTTCAACCCCACACGCAAACTTCTAGATTGCATATGCAAATTAGTGCACGGAGATTGGGATCTGAGTAGATCCGGCCCATTGTGTCTAAGTTTCTATCACTGGAAAGAAGGTCAATATTCTTTGAGCCTGTTGATTTTCCTTTTCTACTGGTGTTGTATTTCACAGATTACATCCTAGAGTGTTAAGAATAGCTGATGATCTAAGGTCAATATGAAATTGCAGCCCTCTCAACAAAGATGTTACTGTGCACTTCATGAGTCATAATAAAGCTTCTTTTGTATCTACTACCAGAGTGGATCTTATTTATCTTTTTTTTTTTGTATCAGTAATCAACTGAGGAATAACACTTATTCAAAAGTGCATAATTACACAGGACTCCAGCCAGTCACATGTTTGGGCTTTTCATCCACAGAAACTAATCTTGTTAAACTGTAAAAGGTAACTGAAACATGTATCCAGTGGTGATCATTTCTTATCACTTTATCATCCTATTTTCTGTCTGTGCGTGTTAAATGTTGCTGTTCTTCACAAAGAACACAGTGTTCAGACCCATTATGACATCTCCCTCAGCGAAAGATATTTCAGACATCACACTAATCTTTAAGTAAAGGTTAACTTCATAGGAAAAAAATATTGACCCACTGTAGGAGATGAAAGTATATGTGTTTGGAACATTCAAAGGCACTGAAAGAAAGAGCTGCAAATCAGCTTATATCAGCTGGGTATGGAGATGCGTGGAGCAGGGGGATGTTGTTTCCTCTGTACCCATATATGTATATATATATATAGAGAGAAAGAGCCTCTCTGCATACACACAAATGAGAATGAACCTCACATATTCAGGTGTTGAAAGAATTGCTAATAAGCTCATTAGTCAAATGCAACTGACTCTTTTTAAAGCTGGGATACATAGAAAAGCAAATGAGAGCAGAGCTTGTATGAGGTTTGTTTTTTGTTTTTTTTTGCTTTTTTTCCCCCCTATTTTTGTTGTTGTCTTGTTTTTAACCTGCAAAAGGCACTTCCTTGTTGCATATCACACAGAGAGCTTTCAAGTCTTTCATTTATTTCTTTACTTTTTTCAGGCTGCAGTGTTATTTGAGCAAATGGGGTTTTATTAATTCAAGCTTAAAAATAAACAATAATTAGGGGGAAAGTTTCATTTCAAGCCGTTGAAGGGCGCTGGGGAATTTTCCATAATAAGTGCACAGGTGCTGATTTAATACACGAATGCATATGTACAGATATTACTTCATCACATGCACATACACATGCACTTATAGTCAGATATTACATGTTAAAACGTCAACCACCCACCGCTAGTAATTACTTCATCATCCTATGTTTGAAAGCATCAGCCAGTGAAGTGGAGGGTCTTCATACTCGTCTCTTCACGCTGTTTTTCATACTAGTTAAGTAGCGGAGGTAGTTTGAGGGAGAGATATATCGCAGCTTTAGAGTACCATAACTTATCCAGACACCTGGCATAGTGTTAATGAAAAATGTATCATATCCTGAACTTTAACATATACGGACCAGTTAATAGACACATAGCCTTTGATGGACTTTTTATTGCAGTCTCTTCCTCAACCTCTGTACTCAGAGCCTCACGCTGGGTGGCAATGTGTGACATGCCTTCCAAGAGGAATTCTAATTAGCTGTCGTTGTAAATGTTCTCCATTTCCTTTCATTCCAGCCGTGTCTTACATAGTTCGTTTTTGACTGTGGCTTTGTGTGATGTGGCTCTCGTTGATCTTGGGGGGGGAAAAAACAATATCGAACATCTTGCCGAGATAGAGTTCACTGCTTCAAACAATCCTTAGGAAAAAACCTGGAGATGTGCAAAAAACAGCTAAAGTATAACGCTTCCCTTCTCCATCTGAGCATATGTGCGGGTATGTAAGTGCTTACTGTTTTTTTTTGTTTTTTTTAATATACCTGACGTGTACTATTCCAATGAACTACCGCAAGTCATATCTGTGGTGGATTAAGTTCTCCAGGAAAGAAGAGGGAAATAAAAAGAGAACTCAGCTGATAGATAGACTCAAGTTTCAGGACTGTGTTGTGTTTTTCTTTGTTTACTGCATCCGCACTTTTTTTTTTTTTTTTCTTTTTCATATTCTGTCAATAAACTGCAACATGTGACACAGAGAAGGCAAGAAAAGACAGACATGTCCTTAAAATGACACTTACAATCATATATATACAGGGTGGGGAAGCAAAATTTACAATATTTTGAGGCAGGGATTGAAAGACAGTGTATGACCAATTAGTTTATTGAAAGTCATGTGAATTTATTTGCCACAAGAAAATTGACATAATAGAAAATGTTTTTATTCTATGTGTCCTCCTTCTTTCTCAATAACTGCCTTCACACGCTTCCTGAAACTTGCGCAAGTGTTCCTCAAATATTCGGGTGACAACTTCTCCCATTCTTCTTTAATAGTATCTTCCAGACTTTCTCGTAATAGTTTTGCTCATAGTCATTCTCTTCTTTCCATTATAAACAGTCTTTATGGACACTCCAACTATTTTTGAAATCTCCTTTGGTGTGACGAGTGCATTCAGCAAATCACACACTCTTTGACGTTTGCTTTCCTGATTACTCATATGGGCAAAAGTTTGTGAAAAGGTATGGATAATAGTGTTAGGTATGATTATGACATCAATATATGTTTGGTTTCAAAACAATTGACGTAGTGCCTGCTGAGAAAAAACAACTAAATGTTCATTGTAAATTTTGCTTCCCCACCCTGTACATTATATGTAATTATACACTAATAATATTTTTCTACAGAATATATAATATAGATCTTAAATCTGATGAAATGTATGTATCTGTTCTTCCTTAACCCTAACCCTGTATCATATTTGACACATGAGTTTTGAAGCCCTCTACATGATTAGTGTGATTTTTTTTTTTCATGAAAAACCTGATGTATACAATTAGATACATGCAATACACAGATAATCCACCAGGGGGGAGGAATTCATTCACCAGAGATCTTTCCAGTGACACTACAAGACTGTCATTAATGAGGAAGGAGGCAGAACTTTGACAATTTTGAAAAGGAATTACCAATTTGTTAGACATGTTTGTTCAAAAATAGCAATATTTGAGCATTGAGACCCAATGTATCAAATATGATACAAAATTGAAACTCATGCATGTAAATTGATATTTAAAAAAAAAAAAAAAAAAAATTGGGTGGGAGGTTCAGAAGGACCAATAAAGGCTAATTTTCTGTCAGTGATTTGTTGGTTCAGGCTTTGCAAAACTGTTTCTCTACATTCACCCATAAAGACCCAAACAGCCAACGACAACCAAAACCATCTACTTCTGTAAAATGTTTAATACCTGTTGATCCATTAATCCTATCAATCTATATAAATAACTGGTGTAAAATGCAGTTTGTCATCTTTCCATGGTCATCAGATATGACCCATTTGGATGTTAAGACGCTCTGTAGTCACCATGGAAACATCATCGTCTTCTACAACATTGATTCACCAGTAAAACCCATGGAGTTGGATCAATGGCAGTGGATGGAGACACTTGTTTGATGTTCAGTTAATGATAGATTTGAATGAATAAGTCACTTTTTCTTCAGTTTTGTCTGTTTTTGATATAATAACTCTCAATTTTAATCTGAGCTTTTATGAACATTTACATGATCAGTAAATTAAATATAGGAAAATACATGATGTTCACTGAAAAAATGCAAAATAAAGAGGATAATGTCATAAGAAATGGTAAAGTTAAATATAGAGAAAAAAAATATTTTGAAACGGCCATAAAAATAGCACTGGGTCTTTATGGATTAAAAATACAAAAAGTAGTGTATGATTACATATTTATCTTTAAGTTATTCCTTGCATTATACATACAGTATGTAGTCTTTTACGCATTTTAAAGAGTTTACTTGAAGGGTGTTGCATTCATTTTCCTTGGTGTGCAGAGAAAATGATTTACTACTCACAGAGCAACCGATCTAATCAATGAAGACGTAAGTGATTGTGAAGGGGGTGAAAGCACTGAGGATGATGGTAATAATGAAACGAGTTACAGGAGATAGCATATGAATTGATTTGTGACACATGCAGAGGGGTGTACTGAATATCATGACTTCATCTTCGTGACTGGTTACATTTAAGGATGTACATACATACATAATATAGCTGTTTAAGGGAGTTATATATAGGTGTTTGTCTTTTCATTGAATAAATGCTCTGCTCTGAAAGTGAAATTGTCCTGATTTACTTAAGTTTAGTTCATTTTGTATTGCAGTCAAACTGTGGTGAGTACTGCCATAATAAAAAAAATAAAAAATAAAAATGATTGAATGGACTGTTTCCAGAATCCAGGTCGTTTTATTAAAGGAACATTACTGCTTCAAGTTGGCTTATTTTCCCCGTTTTTTTTTTTTTTTTTTAATAATAAAAGTCATAGCTGCGTTATGCTTAGGGAAGCTTTTACTGCGTGTTTCTATACAGGAATTAGCTGATTGGATTGTAGATGTAGAGAGCATTAAAGAGCCACTGGAATTAACAAGTCGACTGAATCCAACTAACAGGATCAACTTGAGATGAAGTATTAGGCTCTTCCAACACAGGCTGCTGTGGCTTTAGTTATTTATCACAAGGGTTTACTTGAATCCTCAGTCTGTGATTGCGAGAAGAATGATGAAGAGCTTTTCTTATCATCTCTGTCACACTGATTTATTTGATATCAATTGTGCCAAAAGCCTTGTCGTGTGTGGAAGTATCATCTCATTTCAATAAAGTTTCCCTGCTACCTTCACTAATGTCGTACCGAGGGTGATTTCACTGCGCTGTGACTGTTTCCTTCTGCCACCAGTTCACTCTACATGCAGAAAGAGTAGAGTTCAGCTTGTTTGTTTCACTTTTCTTTGCTGTATGACCTTCCTCTGTGTCAAGGTCTCCTTTCACACACATACTGGGAAATGTGCACTTATTGATCCACATTTATTGCTTCATAACAGACCCTCCTATAATGTGGTATGTTAGGCTTTACAATACTGCACCATCCATGCAGGAGATTGAGGCATATAGTACATACATCTATCCCCAGGGCAACTTTCTTCTGCAGTTATCATTCCTGTCTGCCCTCCTGTCTATCTATGTGTGGATAATATATTTAGCAAAAGATACAACTTTGTTATTATACAGACCACAGCAGCACCAGTGCAGTCGTGATATTATTGTTTTCAGTTCTGATTACAGATTAGGGTTGGAGTAGCACATTTTAGCAAAAAAATTATCTTCATTTAACCTTTTCATGCATGAATTATGAGGACCTTAGTCAAGATTTTTTTCTTGAGTGTTTTTTTTTTTCCTCTTTAGGCATGAAAAAAACAATGCAATTGATTTTTTTTTTTTTTTAATGAACCTATTTTTTATGGAGTTACAAACCTGTCCACTCAGCTGGACACCATGCATTTGATTTTTGAAACAAAGAAACATGTATTTAAAATGTATTATCAGAAAGTGATAAACTATGTGAAAACCATGAAATAAAAACATTTTTAAAGCCACTAACTCCATTGTATCACATTTTATCATATTCTACTACTAGTTGTTACTCAATTCATGGAGATAATATGCAAAAAAATAATAATAATAATAAACTTTTTGATGAAGAAAACTGTTAATTACAGTCTAATAACAATTAGCAATCGATTTACACTAAAACATATTACTGCAGATCAGGTTTATCAAGAACAGCAAAGTTTTTTTTTTTTTTTTTTTTTCATTTTATTTGTTTCTTTAGACAAGGACAATGCAAAATATACATTAACCCTTTCATGCATAGTGGTCACTACAGTGGACAGTTCTTCTCCAGCTGTTCTCTTGTATATTCATGGATTTAGTTGTTTTATTTCCATATCAACGAACACAGTGGACAGTTATGCATCATCTCATAAACTGCAATTCATACCATTACTGTAACTTTGCTGTTCTTGATTGGTTATTGAGTGGAAATCAATTGTTAATGGTTATTTTTTGCATATTATCTCCATGAACTGAGTAATAACAAGTATTAGAATATGTTAAAATGTGAGAAAACATCAGATTAGCTGCATTAAACATGATTTCATTCCACTGTTTTCATATCACTTTATGATATTGGGTTTTAAATACATGTTTCTTTGCTTCAAGAATAAAATTCATGGTGTAGCTGAGTGGACATTTTTGTAAATCTATGAAAAAAAAAAAAACAAAACACCTCAATCTCATTGTTTTTTTCATGCCTAAGGAGGAATAAAAACACTCAAAAAACAAAACAAAACAAAGCAAAACAAAAAAAAAACCCTCAACTAAGGTTCTCATAATTCATGCATGAAAGGGTTAACCTTAAAAAGGAGAGCTGTAGTGTACCAGGTTCTAGCACTGATGCTAATTTCTACCTGTAGTCCCTGAACAGGCTGATGTTCTCATTAAAAAACAGGCATTAATACAAACTAAAACATTAAAAAAACAGTAAAAAATGCATTTCTATAACTCCATCTATATAAAATATTCATTCACATTCAACCATTCACTCCTATTCGTCCCACTGCGGTCTGTCACACACATTAATGGTATGAATTACAGTGTATGGGATGGTGCATGAGCGTCCAGTGTGTCATCTGATATGGAACTAAAACAACAAAACCCATGAATATACAAGAGAACAGATGTAAAATAACTGTCCACTGTAGTGACCAGTATCCATGAAAGGGTTAATCATGAAATTCTCTCCCTTGGATAAGCTATGTTGTTTTAATCATTTTCATTTAATAATCTGCTCATTAATGCTAATGAACACCCACATCCACCTGATTGAGAATAAATATTTCCACATGTTTTATGCTCGATACATAACATTGTAGCATCAAGGTCATGTAGACTGAAATAAAAAAGCGCAGTGTGAAATATAATATGTATAACCAATCTTATATACATTGCTAGACCAAAAAAAAAAAAGAGTCCACTTTGATTTAACCCTTACAGGTCCACAGTCACTGAATCACACGACAATTTCAACACGTTGTAGCATTGGAAGTTGGTCATGTAGACCACTGGAGACAATTGGATTCAAAAGTGCGGACTTGAAACACTCTCCCTCTTTTTATTTGATGTCGATAGACCGAATACATACGGAGATATGACAGTTTGAAACCAGAACAAACAACCGATTTAGCGTTATTATAGTGATATAAAGCAAGCGTAATATTTCTAACCATATCTTCGTCATTTTTTGTCCTTTTTCAAAACATAAAAATCTGGCCGAATCTGTATATCTCTAATTCACAGACTGCAGTAGCATTACAGGCAAGGGTGAGAATGACCCCCACCGGAACCAGATGTGAAAACCAGGAGGACCGGGGGTGGGGAGAGGGGTGAGGAAACCGGAGAAAATGCCAATGCAAAGATACGCTTTTAGGTCAAATATCTGATTATAGTTTTAATTTATTAAAATTTTGATTTTATATACCTAATATTTGGAACAAATATCACTTTTAAAGTCTTGGAAAAGGTTCGTTAAGCATCTTTGTGTTATTTATGCAATAAATTATATACATTTTTCAAACTGGATTTTATAATTTTTTTGTGTTTTTTGCCCTTTTGTGTTGATATAGTAGGTTTAAGTGAAAAAAAAAATAATAGACAGATGAGATAGATGAAGTTATGCTGAAAAAAAAACAAACAAACATGGATATAGTAAACATTTCTTTATATAGTATATAAAGGCAAAATCAAAAGTACTCAAAAATGGCCAAAAATAGGCTCAGACCCCTAAGGGTTAACCAAGTAATAGGTAAGATCCTTCCATTGGATAACACTGGTTTACAAAAAAATGTTTTTTGCAAGTTGTCTAGGTTTATTCAACTGAATTAGGACCATTTTGCACCGCTAAATCCAAAAATGACATCTGTTTTTCTCAATCATTTCACAAATTCATTCCCAGGGCCGGACTGGACCCTTTGGTGGGCCGGATTTGGCCCCCAGGCCGCATGTTTGACACCTGTGGCTTACAAAATAATATTTTAGGTTCAATATGTTACCTTACCAACCATGACCTGTGCCAAAGATATGAATACACTTGTTGATTGTAGGATCTGAAAACTGAATATTAAAATAAATAGTATTTTTGGATGAATACATAGTTTTTTATGTGTTTGTGTGATCGTGTATGATGGGTTAAATGGTTATACACTGGGGTACACATATAAAAGTTTGTCACATGGGAGAACTGGCCAAGTGTAGGTGTATTACAACACCAGATGTGTAAGTGTCTGAAGCTATACATTAACGTACAGATTAACCTTGTTTATCTCCCTCTTCCTCTTCCCATCCTCCTCCTCATCCCTCCATCCTCCCTCTTCTTCTCTCTGTGATTCCCCAGAGGGTTTTTCAAATTTATGAAAATTGACTCTGCGTCTCTTTGAGCAGATGCTCCTGCTTGGCAGCAAGAAGCGCTTCATTAGTTATTTAAATCAGAATTGCCCGGGACTGCATATCAGGCACTAAATTAATTTGATATATGGCAAGAGAAAAATAGAGCTATTAGTGGAAAAACAAAAACTCAGTGTCAGTGTTGGAGAATTCATTCTCTTTTACTGTTAACCGTTGCCGCAACATGTCTGGATGTCAGAGGGAGATAACAGTCCATTTTTTTTTTTTTTTTATAACCTTGAAAAATATGGTGCCCCTAGTAAGAGCTGAGTGGAATTCATAGGAGTTCCATCTATTTGTCAAGTTATATCTACGTTAGTAATACTGTATATGAATATTACAATGTCCTGCAGAAGATGCCATCCCAATGTGCAGCTCTGTCACATGGTTTGTACATTGATGTTAGACTCATGCATTTTACATTGCAACCTGTGCCCTGACATGAATGCATTCACTTCTGATGATGATATATGACCATGGGGGTTACAGCAAATAGCCCTCAGACCATGCAGGAATGTGTACTCCAGTAATGCTGCATATGCACATTGTATGTCATTTCAACCAGTATAAAGTGACAGAATGGCCAATTATGTGTACTTACGAACCATACTCAAGATTCTCTGGGGTGTTTCATGTAACACACTTGGGAAAAAGCAGGTACTTAAATGAATAGATGTGTTGTGGCAGCTGTTGAAATGGGTTGAGTTCCACATCAGAATGGACTGGGAGCAGTAGGTGGATGGCAGTTTATTACATAGGCAAGCGGGAGTGTGTGCATGTGTTCATGCATGTCAGAGCCAATCCTTACGGTGCTCGGAGGCAAGAAAAACAGGACATAGAAGTCTGACAGAGTTCCCTTCACATCTCTTCCTACCTGGCGTGACACCAGTGCACCCTTTTACATTCCTCATCCTCAGCTGCAATTCCACCGTCTTTGCTCTGTTTGGCCTAATTGGAACCCCTCCCCATCTTCACTAGGAACATCACAGTCTCCTTTTAGGTTCTATCATCACAATTTGTTTTGCGCAGTGTGCCACCTAACATAATGCATCGTCACGTAACGCATAATTTGTAACAATTTTTTGCTTGCTTATGTGGAAATCGGTAATCCAATTAGGCTAACCAGCAAGCGGTTGAGGCTGTCAGTACTGTAGTTCCACTTGAGTCCTGTGGGGGCGTCGGACTGAGCTTTATGTCTTCATTCACTGCTGTCGTCACGGCTCCCCAAGTCGTTTTTATCTAGCTTGTGTGGTAACTGGATAATAGGAGGATATATCCATTGAGCACTTTTCTATCAAGGACAATGGCAGAGTGACATCCAGTTAACATGTAAGTATCACAAGAATACTGGACAAGAGGATAAATTAGCAGTTCTGCAAGATGAACTTTCTTTGTTCTTTGCCAACTGCTTTTCTTTTCTTTTTTTTCCCACATGGCGTCATTTTTCTCAAATGGATGACTAGGCTTAAAAAGCTACAATTTTTTGCTTGTTTATGTGGAAATCGGTAATCCAATTAGGCTAACCGGCAAGCGGTTGAGGCTGTCAGTACTGTAGTTCCGCTTGAGTCCTGTGGGGGCGTCAGACTGAGCTTTATGTCTTCATTACCTCCGCCAAGGAGGTTATGTTTTTGCCAGGGTTTGTTTGTCTGTCTGTTTGTTTGTCTGTCCGTTAGTGTGCAACATAACTCAAAAAGTTATGGACAGATTTGGATGAAATTTTCAGCGTTTGTTGGAAATGGGATAAGGAAGAAATGATTAACTTTTGGGGGTGATCCGGAAGAAATCCTGGATTCTGGATCACTTTGAAATTTTCGTTAACATTGTGGTAAATGGGGCCAAAATTTTCGTTTCCCAATATCTCGCTTAATTATTGACCAAAACTCATGAAATTTAACTCAGGAATTGACAATGGGGTCCTCTATCACATTTCAAAGGCTGATCCGGATCTGATCCAGAAGGCGGATTTTATTTTAAAAAATAAATGTAGGATTTGTATCACCGATTATGTGGGGAATTTTTGCACTTGGCGGAGGTCTGCGCTCTCCGAGTGCTTTTCTAGTTTTGTCTGCGTTGGTTTGTCTGTCTGACTGTTTGTTGTGTGCAAGATAACTCAAAATGTTATGGACGGATTTGGATGAAAATTTCAGGAAATGTTGATACTGGCACAAGGAACAAATGATTAAATTTGGTGGTGATCGGGGATGGGGGGGGCACTGATCTGCCTTGGCAGAGGTCTGCGCTGTCTTTTCTAGAAAAGCACTCGTAGAGCGCAGACCTCCGCCAAGGCAGATCAGTGCCCCCTCCCATCCCCGATCACCACCAAAATTTAATCATTTGTTCCTTGTGCCAGTATCAACATTTCCTGAAATTTTCATCCAAATCCGGGGCACTGATCTGCCTTGGCGGAGGTCTGCGCTCTCCGAGTGCTTCTAGTTCACCGCTGTCGTCATGGCTCCTCAAGTCGTTTTTATCTAGCTTGTGCTGAACCTGGATAATAGGAGGATATATCCACTGAGCACTTTTGTATCAAGGACAATGGCAGAGTGACATCCAGTTAACATGTAGATATCACAAGAATACTGGACAAGAGGATAAATTAGCAGTTCTGCAAGATGAACTTTTCTTTGTTCTTTGCCAACTGCTTTTCTTTCCTCTTTTTTTTTTTTCCACATGGCGTCATTTTTCTCAAATGGATGACTAGGCTTAAAAAGCTAACACTCTGAAAGATACGGCCACTGTAATTATACTCCCTTCCCTCAGATTAGTCTGCCTGCCATTCTGTAATCCTTGTGGGTTATTATGAACAGTGGAGGCCGGTGGAGAGGTTTTTGGTGATCAATCTTAAACCATCTTCTCTAATTTTCCACGGTCAGCGCTTCTATCCGGCCTGTCCTTGTCGGTTGGCTGCGCCAGCCAATTACGGCTGTAACTATGTCAGCTTATTACAGGACAGGCGTGGCCCTTGCCGCCGTATTGACCTCATGCGATAGGCCTGGGTCTTCCAACCTCCAGGCTCCAATTAATTACTACCATGTCCTTGTTAAGCATGCAAACCTAGAGAGGGCTGAATAAATAACACAGTCACTGTACCTGTTTGTTATTATTTTCTTTCCACATGGATTAGGTTTAATTAAATTGAACACACGCATGAACATTGAAGCATTATGGCAGGTAATAAAAGGCAAGATAATAGTTTATTGGCGAGGAATTAAACTGGCAGATTCCCAGACATGTTTCCCAGTCAACTTTGTGACGTCCTTATATTTTTTTGTAGGGTCCAATAAAGAGAAAAAATACTGGAAAATTGACTTCCCCTGTATTTAATGTTAGCTAATAAGGAGGAGATTAGAAATGTTTGAAGTGAATTATCTCTCCTGTTTTTACACTTACCTCCTCTCAGTGGAATGTACAACACGTTCCACTGCTTGGACTTCCCACATTTTTTTTTTTTTTTACCCCCCAAAAAATGGGTTTCTGAATTTATATGACAGATTTCTAATGAGAGATAGACAGATTGCTGACCCGCAGGCAGAATAGGCTACTGAATTAGGACACACTGAGGAAGAGGAAAAGGGGATGAGGGAGAGAGAGAGAGAACTGTGTGGTGTTTGTATGTACAGAATGTGTAGTTCACTGACACTCACTGAGGCTATTATTGATTAGACACTTCTATCATTAGCTGAAGTAGTTCAAAGGCCGGCTTGTTAGGGAATACGGTTGGCCAGTGCACTGGGTCAGTTCATAGGCTGACCTCATTTACAAATTACAGTTTTCTCACTGTTACCAGCACAGAGGAGGCATTATTTTCACTCAGCGAACACATACTTGTTGCACCAAGTTGTATAGCAACAAGGCCATGACTTAAACTTTGACACTTTTCTACTCTAGGACTGCACAGATCTTTCCTAAAGTTTGTAATATATGGAAATATGTTGCATAAAGTTGACCAATAAGCTACTTTTTGATAAACTCAAATGTGTTTAAGATGGCACTCAGTTCCATTCCACTCATTTTCCACTCTTTATCTTAAGTGGCGCTGGATCAAGACTTACTGAAGGAAAGGATAAAACAAACAATGAACAAGAAACCTCGCTCATCTATTGGTTAACAAAGAGCAGCTTCTGTTTCTGCCACATGAAGACAAAACGTAGAGCTGCATTGTAGTCCGGTCCCCAAATTTGGTTTGCTTCAAATGGACCGAGACTTGTTTTTAGGCAGACCAGAGTTCACTTTTTTGATCTAGATCGAATGGAACTGCACATTCACAGGTCTCCAAACAAGAAGCGCTTTTTCTACCAGATTCCAAACATTTTACAATAATTTACAACAATTATATTTATTATTTATTTATCTATAATTCCTAGTAATCGGCATGTTTTGAGTTCCTGACGCACCTCAAAGTTTATGCTCCGTCATTTCCATCAAGTCCCACTAAATTTCTTCTTAGTGTATTCAGTAAATATGTTCAATGAGGTCCAGACTCCAAATACGCTAAATAAAAGCAAAAAAAAAAAAAAAAAAAAGCCGAAATAAGAGCTTTTTCAACAAATACTCTCTTTAAGGTATTTGGATGGACAGACAGATGACTGCAATGCACTAGCAGGAGTGAGATGAATACACTCAAAAGAGTGAGCCCCCCCATCCCCTAGTTTGTTTTATTTACCTACTTTAATTTCATTTATTTTATTGCAAATCCAGCAGCGGTTATTTGCGTTTTGTTTTTCCGTGTTTGTGTTTTGTTTTATTCTGTCTTTTCTTTCGATGATGGGTGGGAAGGGATAATGGCTTATTACACTGGGTTACAAAAAAATGTTTTTTGGAAGTTGTCTAGGTTTTTTCAACTGAATTAGGACCATTTTGAACCGCTAAATCCAAAAATGACATCTGTTTTTCCTCAATCAGGTCAGGTTTTTTTGCTAATTTGATTTTGAAAAATTTGATCTTCTCACAAATTATAATAATTAATACCAAAATAAAATTGGTAAGCACACTTTATGAAACTTGTGACTTGATTCCTGTTAGGTACAATGGTGTATTCACCGCAGATGTAGCAGAATACGTCAGGCTTATTTTTGCAAGATCTTCTAGTCGAAGCCATTTCATTCACTTGTAATATTAAAAAAAAAAAAAAAAAAAAACATTAATCATAAATTGGCAAAAGTAAAATCTTCAGAACTCGTTTATTGCAAGAAATATGAAAGAATTTTGTATCATATGATGTGAAAATGCCCATAAATGTAAGCAAAAATGTTAAAAAGCCAATACGTAGCATAGTTCAGAAAGTTGACCTGATTGAGCAAAATTAATGTGATTTTTGGATTCAGCACACCAAAATTATCCTAAATCAGCTCAAAAAACTTAAACAATAAATTTGTTGTTGACCAGTGTTATAGTTCCTTCACAGAAGCCGTTTAGGTTAGATTAAAATTGTTGTTTTCAAAATACATTGTATAAAGACAACTGTCTATTTCCTTCCAACTAGAACACTTGGAAATATTGTATATGTTACATATTACCGTGTGTATCAAAATCCAATAAAAAGATTTTTATATATATAAGAGTGGATTCAGCAAATGGACCCCGTTGTCTGGTAGCTTCTCTTCTTTTGTTCTGTTTTCCAAATGGTCAAAACACAAAGTGAAGCTGGTAGAAATCAAATAAACGGGTTTGCACACTCGCTGTATTGGCTAAAGTAAGTGCGGAAAGCTAGTGTGTTCCACCAATCAACGTTCTTCAACATACAGCCCCGCCCCCAAGAATTCCAGGTAATCTGAAAAGTCCTGCCCCCTTACCAGGAACTTCTTTCAGGGAAAGTTTGGTTTTGAAGAAAAGTTTTTTTTACTAGGCAAATTTCAGTGGAAACACAGCAAGGTTTTTCAAAGTTCCTGATAAAGTAAAAGTATCTGAAAAAGTTCATACGTTGGAAAAAGGGGCTGAATTGGACTTTCCATGCAAATGAACAAGGGTTTTGACTAAACAGCTGGCTTATACACCCTTCCACCTACCATGTTTTTGTTGCTTTGATTCATACAACATCTTTCTTTGCCATAATTTTTCTTGTCCCACAATTTGGCCCAACCTGCAACCACGACACTGTGTCTTTGGACACACCAATTTGTTTTCAATTTTGTTTTCTTTCTATCTCTTGTTGGTTCAGGCAAAGTAGAGTTGTCATTTCAACCTTGCCAGTGTTTGGTCTCCCTTTACACACTATTTGAAAACACAGTGTGAAAAAGAGAGAAAGCACAGAGGCAGATACATTTTGAGGGCAGTGCTAAATAAAAAAAAAAGGAGAGCTGAGCATTGTGTGTTCTCAGACTGAATCTTAAAAGGCAACGGTGCAGAATAGAGCTTGTCCTTCAAAGTGACAATGTTTACCTACCTCCAAAACTTTCTGGAGTCTCTTCAAATGCAATGAGCTTCAGTTTTCGACCCAGTGGACACTTATTGTACAAATTCAAGTGTGAATATGTTCCTTGATTAGGAGCTTCTTCTAGTAACCAAAACAGAAACATACTTCTAATAAGCCAACTAGTGAAGGCAACAAAATGCAGCGTCTCAAACATGAAAAGGATCCTACAGGGATGTTCAGAAGTCGCCTCAGCTGTTGTGATGAGTCAAGGGTTTGACACGCTATATGGTCTCATTATTTGGCCCAGACATTCCCTTGTGCAACAGCTCAGACTTGGCTCTTGTGCTAGTGGAAAAGAAAAAGAAGTATCTTGATTCATATGGGGCCACAAGTTCCTTTTCAGTCTTCTCTCTCTTTCTCTTTCCTCTCTCTGTCTCTCGGCAACTTTCACAAGCTCCATCCTTCCTTTGATGGTGCTTTCACTGTCCTCCCTCCCCATTAACTACCCCTCTCGCTATTCTCTCCATTTACCCTTTCACCTTATTCTTTTTCTCTTTCTCTCATCATCCGGCTTTTCAGGCTACCACGGCGAACTACTCTTTTGCGTTTGTGGCATGTGAGCGTGAGAGGAAAACAGAAGGAACGGCATGAGGTATGGCCTCAGAAGCCGACCATTGTGACAGAGGAGAGGGATGGAGGTGTCCGGGCCATTACTGACAGGGGCTAAGTGGTGCCACGCTGTCCCACTGTCTGACCATCTTAGCGCCTGGCTGGCCTCCGCCCAAGTCATTAAAACGCCTTGTCCCAGCCTGGAAATAAAAGGCCATATCACTAAGGGACAATTTGGGTCTATGTTCAATCACATTTATTGCAGCAGTATCTCTGGCCCTTCGGTATCACTTGTGCTTGCAGCTGAGAGGATTATGGGGATTTTAAACAACAGAAACTTGGACTCTTGAAAAGACTTCATTATGGGACTACTACGGTGGCCCAGAGGTGCAACAGCCCAAAAAATGATCCACTAGCCCAAAAAATTATCCACTAGCCCAAAAAATTATCCAATATAAGAAAAAAAAGACAACAGCCCAAAAAATGATCCACTAGCCCAAAAAATTATCCACTAGCCCAAAAAATTATCCAATATAAGAAAAAAAAGACAACAGCCCCAAAAAATGATCCACTACAAGAAAAAAAGACAACAGCCCCAAAAAATGATCCACTACAAGAAAAAAAGACAACAGCCCCAAAAAATTATCCACTTGCCCAAAAAATTATCCACTATAAGAAAAAAAGACAACAACCCAAAAAATTATCCACTATAAGAAAAAAAAGATAACAGCCCCAAAAAATGATCCACTAGCCCAAAAAATTATCCACTAGCCCAAAAAATTATCCAATATAAGAAAAAAAAGACAACAGCCCCAAAAAATTATCCACTATAAGAAAAAAAGACAACAGCCCCAAAAAATTATCCACTTGCCCAAAAAATTATCCACTATAAGAAAAAAAAGACAACAGCCCAAAAAATTATCCACTATAAGAAAAAAAAGATAACAGCCCCAAAAAATGATCCACTAGCCCAAAAAATTATCCAGTATAAGAAAAAAAGACAACAGCCCCAAAAAATTATCCACTATAAGAAAAAAAGACAACAGCCCCAAAAAATTATCCACTTGCCCAAAAAATTATCCACTATAAGAAAAAAAAGACAACAGCCCAAAAAATTATCCACTATAAGAAAAAAAAGATAACAGCCCCAAAAAATGATCCACTAGCCCAAAAAATTATCCAGTATAAGAAAAAAAGACAACAGCCCAAAAAATTATCCACTATAAGAAAAAAAAGAGAACAGCCCAAAAAATTATCCACTATAAGAAAAAAAGACAACAGCCCAAAAAATTATTCACTATAAGAAAAAAATGAGAATAGCCCAAAAAAATATCCACTATAAGAAAAAAAAAAAGAGAACTGCCCAAAAAATTATAAGAAAAAAAGGAGAACAGCCCAAAAAAATTATCCACTATAAGAAAAAAAGAGAACAGCCCAAAAAATCATTCACTATAAGAAAAAAAGAGAACAGCCCAAAAAATTACTCACTAAAAGAAAAAAAGAGAACAGCCCAAAAAATTATCCACTGTTAGGAAAAAAAAGAGAACAGCCCAAAAAATTATCCACTAGACCAAAAAACTATCCTCTATTGGATAAAAAAAAGAACAGCCCAAAAAATTATTCACTGTAAGAAAAAAAGAGAACAGACCAAAAAATTATCCACTATAAGAAAAAAAGAGAACAGTCCAAAAAATTATCCACTATAAGAAAAAAAGAGAACAGCCCAAAAAATTATCCACTATATATTTTTAAAATAACTATATTTTTAGCGTACCAACCTCCACTTCCGGTGGGTTACTTCATTAGCATTAGCCACATTAGCTGAAGGCCTTAAACATTTTCAGCCTATGCTTGTATTTTTTGTTGTGGCCTTAATTTTAAAGCAAGAGACCTTTCAGGTAAACAGCGCCCCCTTAAATGAAAAGGTGGATGATGTTTTTTTCCTTTTTTTGTTCTTATAGTGGATAATTTTTTGGGCTCTTCTCTTTTTTTTTCTTATAGTGGATAATTTTTTGGGCTGTTCTCTTTTTTTTCTTATACTGGATAATTTTTTGGGCTGTTCTCTTTTTTTTCTTATAGTGGATAATTTTTGAGGCTGCTCTCTTTTTTTTCTTATAGTGGGTAATTTTTGAGGCTGTTCTCTTTTTTTCTTATAGTGGGTAATTTTTTTAGGGCTGTTCTCTTTTTCTTCTTATAGTGGGTAATTTTTTGGGCTGCTGTCTTTTTTTTCTTATAGTGGGTAATTTTCGGGGCTGCTGTCTTTTTTTTCTTGTAGTGGATAATTTTTGAGGCTATTCTCTTTTTTTTTCTTATAGTGGATATTTTTTTAGGCTGCTCTCTTTTTTTTCTTATAGTGGATAATTTTTTAGGCTGCTCTCTTTTTTTCTTATAGCGGATAATTTTTTGAACTGTTCTCTTTTTTTTCTTATAGTGGATAATTTTTTGAACTGTTCTCTTTTTTTTCTTACAGTGGATAATTTTTTAGGCCGCTCTCTTTTTTTTCTTATAGTGGATAATTTTTTGGGCTGCTCTTTTTTTTTTTTTTCTTATAGTGGATAATTTTTTAGGCCGCTCTCTTTTTTTTTCTTATAGTGAATAATTTTTTGGGCTGCTCTTTTTTTTTCTTACAGTGGATATTTTTTTTAGGCCGCTCTCTTTTTTTTCTTACAGTGGATAATTTTTTGGGCTGCTCTCTTTTTTTTTCTTGTAGTGGATAATTTTTGAGGCTATTCTCTTTTTTTTTTCTTATAGTGGATAATTTTTTAGGCTGCTCTCTTTTTTTTTCTTACAGTGGATAATTTTTTAGGCTGCTCTCTTTTTTTTTCTTACAGTGGATAATTTTTTGGGCTGTTCTCTTTTCTTTTCTTACAGTGGATAATTTTTTGGGCTGTTGCATCTCCGGGCCGCCGCAGACTCCGCATACTTCCTATCAAACTCCGCCTTTCTTAAATTGCCTATCAGTGTCACCTTTGAAGAATAATCTCAGTACTCCCGCACAAGTGATTGTTTCAAGGTTCAGCATTGGCCGTCGGTGATTCCGCTTCATAATTAGTAGCTGGCTGATTATAGGCTGCTTGACCCATACTAGGGTTCTTCTCCGTTGGGAACCGGCGGAGGAGGAGAAGTAGGGGAAGGAAGGGACTAATTGTTGGCTGGAGTGTGGACGATGAATGAGGTGATTAATATGCAAGGAATGGAATGTCCTCCCTACGCACAGCTAGGGAGGAATAGCAGGGATTCAGTGGCTGGGGGTGAAACTGTGTGTGCGAAGGGGCCGGAGAAAGAGAGCACAGCAAATAGGCCTTAGAAACACAAAGAATGCCTCTGTTATAGCGACACTGACTCACAACAACAACACCGAACTGAAAGGCCTTCTTCAGGCTTCAACTCTATCATCCAAACTGCGATGGGAATGTAATTAGTGTCGAATCTAGAGGCGGCCTGTGCAGTGTATTTTAAAACGTTATCGTCGATAGACTTGCTGAATTGTGATTTAAGTCCCATCTATCTACTTGGATGATGTGATTAGATAAGCATTCATTTAATCTTTGTTTTACATTTGTAGATAAAGTGTAAGAGATCAGGTTCTGTTATATCATGATTTGTATCGAGTGTGTATTTCTGTGTTGAAGCCGAAAGTGGATTTCTCATTGAATAATTGAACATTAATGGACGTGATACATCTTGACTTTAGATACGACACTGTTAGCTGTGAAATCACAATGACATTTTCAGTACTTTTGTAA
Organism: Sphaeramia orbicularis; assembly: GCF_902148855.1. Classification (NCBI taxonomy): domain Eukaryota; kingdom Metazoa; phylum Chordata; class Actinopteri; order Kurtiformes; family Apogonidae; genus Sphaeramia; species Sphaeramia orbicularis. Next base: position 11,245,907 of record NC_043969.1, on the reverse strand, counting down.
TCAGTGCTGTATGCTACACTTGTTTCTGTCGCTAAAACTTCTTGAGTATTTGTCTTCTTGTTCTCGTTCATCTTCCAATCTCTTTTTTCATTATTTGGAAATACAAATTGTAGGAGTGAATTTTGAAGATAAATGAAAAATTCACTAATAGTTTTTTTTGTTTTTTGTTTTTTTTTCTAGTTTGCACATGGACATGAATATAAAAATCAAATTTAACAACATCATTAAATTTTCGGTACACTCTGTCTGCTCCACTCAATGTGCAGACAATGCATGAAAATTGGATATCTACTGCTGTATAACACCTCAGTTTTAATTATGCAGGTGGATGTCTTGAGGAAAGTTAAACTTGTTCTGCTCACTGTTTCAGACTTTCTCCTCATCAAATATCTAAACAGAGACAAATACAGTCATCAACAGCGTGAACTTACTACCGTTCATGTACTCACATCTGGGTTACTGTCATGTTACCGACACACACTGCAGTACACACTAGGGATGGGAAGATTATCCGATAAGTAGCGATACACCGACACGCGCGTGCACGATCCGAGTGCACCGGTAGAGAAGCTGCGAGTGAATGAAAAGTTTGGAATGATATCGCGATGCATTGGTTATTGAATGTTTGTATCGATAAAATTTGATCCGTTCAATACAATATTTTTACTAGCATTTAAAAGAGTTACTATTTATTTGGGTAAAGTTTTTCACTGTACACTGCACACTAACAGTGGATAGACTGTGGCACATGAATGAATGAATGAATGAATGAATGAATGATGAATACTGTAATATCTGTACGTGAATCTGACAGACATAGAAGGGAAGTGACCACATGTGGTTTATGAACAGGTACTTCTTATTATATCAACTGTAGTGAATCCTGCCGTACATACCGGAGATACTTCCTTAAACAGTGTCATACATATCCAACAGCACATCCCAGAATACCTTGCGCAGGTGTCTCTTAAAGTGACAGAACCTTTTTCTGTTTTACCTACATTATAAATACATTTCATTACAAATTGATTCGGCAACGGAGCAAGAAGTTGAGTGTTAGAAACAAACAGAGAAACGACTTTGGAAACAAAGTCCTAACTTTTTCACCTGACAGAATATGAGGCATGTGCTCTGAAACTGAACTAAAGCCACTTTGTAAAAAGTCATGGTCTTATTTGATAAATAAATAATCAAACTCATTGAATTGTACTGCATATATATATATAGGGTTTGGGAAGCAACATTTACAATATTTTGAGGCAGGGATTGAAAGACAGTGTATGACCAATTAGTTTATTGAAAGTCATGTGAATTTATTTGCCACAAGAAAATGGACATAATAGAAAATGTTTTTATTCTATGTGTCCTCCTTCTTTCTCAATAACTGCCTTCACACGCTTCCTGAAACTTGCGCAAGTGTTCCTCAAATATTCGGGTGACAACTTCTCCCATTCTTCTTTAATAGTATCTTCCAGACTTTCTCGTAATAGTTTTGCTCATAGTCATTCTCTTCTTTCCATTATAAACAGTCTTTATGGACACTCCAACTATTTTTGAAATCTCCTTTGGTGTGACGAGTGCATTCAGCAAATCACACACTCTTTGACGTTTGCTTTCCTGATTACTCATATGGGCAAAAGTTTGTGAAAAGGTATGGATAATAGTGTTAGGTATGATTATGACATCAATATATGTTTGGTTTCAAAACAATTGACGTAGTGCCTGCTGAGAAAAAACAACTAAATGTTCATTGTAAATTTTGCTTCCCCACCCTGTACATATATATATATATATATATATATATATATATATATATATATATATATATATATATATATATATATATTTATATATATATATATATATATATATATATATATATATTTTTTTTTTTTTTTTTTTTTTTTTTTTTACCAGAATGAATGTGTTCAATCAGAATGTGCTTAATCGCCCTGTATCGAGATTTGGGTGTGAATCATATCAGATCGCATCGTGAAATGCAATACATGTATCTTTAACCCTTTCATGCATTAATTGTGAGAACCTTAGCCAAGATTTTTTTCTTCGTTGTTTTTATTCCTCCTTAGGCATGAAAAAAACATTGCAATCAAGTTTTTCTTTTCTAAGGAGTTCCAAAAATATCCATGCATTTCATTTTTGAAGTAAAGAAACATATGTTTAAAACCCAATATCAGAAAGTGATATGAAAACAATGAAATAAAAACATTTTTAATGCTGCTAATCTGATGTCTTCTGACATTTTAACATATTCTAATGCTAGTAATTACTCACTTCATGGAGATAATATGCAAAAAAACAAAACAAAACTTCTTGTCTAGCAAATAATTGATTTACACTAAAAAAATGTTAGTGCAGATCAGGCTTATCAAGAACAGCAAAGTTACAGTAATGGTATGAATGTCAGGGTATGAGATGGTGCATAAGCGTCCACTGTGTTGGCTGATATGCAAATAAAACAACAAAACCCATGAATATACAAGAGAACAGCTGGAGAAGAACTGTCCACTGGAGTGACCTGTGCATGAAAGGGTTAAAATATTGGGTCGGAGATGCTGTATCAAGATACGTATCGTATCAGCCTTACAACTAAGATTCCCAACCCTAGTACACACATATCTGTAGTGTCTGGCTACACACTGACTTTAATATTTCCTTTGTCCAGACAGCAAGGAAAGTCTTTTTTATCACTGTCAATCTCTGAGCTGCTGAACCTTTTCTGTCAGGTTCCATCTTTATCACGCAAATGCAGTCACTTGGCGCAGAAAGAAGTGACTTTTTGTGCTTGTTGCTGTACATTTCAATGACTTTGACAGTGTAAATAAATTCCAACTCCCAGCTGCGGTTCTGCTTTTGTTTTGATTCTGAATCAGCGGTGTGAAATATGCTTCCATTAGGCATCAACTCATAAAATGTTGTTCAAGTGAGTTAGGGACATCAGTGTCAGCAACATCTCTAACTCTGCTTATTAACACATGCAAATAGTGTTGGATGGGCTCCTGCACTGTGACTGCACATCTTTGTGCATCTGACTTCCCTTGTGAATAGACACATCAATAACATGTCTAATGCCCTCTGTATACAAGGGGAAAAAAATACACTCGACAGAATGGCAGATACAGTACTCATTCAGTGGATGGAGAAACAAAAAACAACATGATTTTGTAACTTCAAGCAAATTAAACACTGGAAAAAATCTAAATCTTACCAAGTGCATTTTTCTCATTTCTTGTCAAAAAATCTCATCACACTTATAATAATAATAATAATAATAATAATAATAATAATAATAATAATAATAATAATAACTTAAAATATACAGATCTAAGAAAAATAAATAAATTCAGTCCGTTTTAAAGAATTCTTTATATATTGTCAGAGGGTTAGCACTCTATTTGCATCGATTTAATATATTTTTCAAATTCAATCAGAAAAATTTTAAAATTTGGGCATTTTGGCATATTTATTTTTGTGGATATGAAATTTCCAAATAAAATGATCACATTAACAATAAATTCTAAATTACAAATGTCATGTTCAAAATATGTAGGTACATTTTGAGATGTTATAGTTATATTTCCATTTAATTTCTTTTAGATATATAGTTTTGAATTTTAGACTAGAAGTTTGAAGAGTGCACACAAAGAAAGAATAAGTGTAAAGTAGTTTCAGGATAAGAATGACAAAAATGACATATTTCTTCAAATATGTAAAAATCTTATCAACTGTATTTTTTCTCATTTCTACTCAAAATATCTCATCACATTTAAAATAAGATAGAATCACCTAAAGAGTAACTTTTCAGTGAGATATACGAACTTATTTTTAGACAATAGATGTTGAAAATCTTATTTCAAGAAATCTTACAAAGATAATTTTCACTTTTTCCATTGGCAGATTTTTTTGCTTGATTCAAGATTTTTTTTTTTTTTTTTTTTTTTCTTAGTTCAAGCAAAAAAAATCTGCCAATGGAGAAAGTGAAAATTCTCTTGGTAAGATTTCTTGAAATAAGATTTTCAAGATCTATTGTCTAAAACTAACTTATCATATCTCACTGAAAAGTTACTCTTTAGGTGATTATGTCTTATTTTAAGTGTGATGAGATATTTTGCCTAGAAATGACAAAAATACACTTGGTAAGATTTGGATTTTTTTCCAGTGAATTATCCTCCACTGAACCCTATAAGGACATTGTGTTGCATTTTACATAATATGTAATAAGTAACACGATAATAGGTCATAAATAGCTAATAATGTTTTAATGCAATGTAATTAACAAAGCATTAACCATGTCCTAACTCTTCCCAAAAACTGAAAGTTCTTTGCAAAAATGGTAATTACTATTTATAAAGCTTGAATTTCACTTCCCTCATGTCTGTAGAAGTCTGTAGAAATTATATTTTTATTGGTGTGATTTAATATTTGGAAAAATCTTTCATAGTTTCTGTGTAATTACTTGGAATTGGGCAACAGAATTCAAAACTACCTGTTTCTGTTTAATTGCCTGTTCATACACTGCAAAAAAAAAAAAAAAAAAAAAAAAAAAGCCCTGCCAGAAATAAGCTTAATATTCCTAAATCTGCTCAAATTGGCTTATATTGATAAACAAATTTATCAGTGGGATAAGAAAAAACATTCTTGACTAGAATTCTTAAAGCAAGCAAAAAAAGTCTATCAACTAAAAAACCATAATGTGCTTTAAAACTAGACAAAAATGCTAGAATTTTAACAAACAGTGCTTAGTACAAGAAATAAAGCCACCTCGATATTAGCTGGAAAATCTTATTAACCTGTAACCATCAGTCGATTGTCCTCACTGTGTGGTTCTGTTTGTTTTTATAACGTTTTACCTTTTTGTCAACTGTCTTTCTTGTCACCTGCCTAGGGACTACAGATGGAAATTAGCACTGCTGCTAAAATCTTGCATATTTACACCTGCACTTATTGATGTTCATTCATATGCACTGTCTCTAATAAATAAATAAACAGTTATATTTAAATAAGAATATTTTTCTTACGTAAAAATTTCTTGAGAAGCTTTTTTTCCCTGTTTAGATGAAGAATTAGACAAATGTTCTAGAAATAAGGCTTTTTTTGCTTTCTTAGAAATTATTTTTTGCAGTGTATTGATTAAACATCAAGACACAAGAGCCAAGCGGGACTTAAAATACACACCAGAGAAACAGTCATGGCCTTTTTTTTTTTTTTTCTTTTTTCATGTCGTTCCTCAGTAGTGAACAGCAGGAAATGATAAAAAGATTACAAAGTACTCTGTGAAAATAAGAAAATATTATGCAACACAATATTTATATGACACATCAAGGCCAAGCTCATGGATGACAGTACAAGTTTAATCTTTTTAAATGTTTTAGACTGTTTTTTTTTGTTTTTTTTTCGTTTTATTGCTAATGCTAATAATCAACCCATGGACTTTAGATAACACTGGTCAACAACAAATTTATGTTTTAGTTTTTTGAGCTGATTTAGGATAATTTTGGTGTGCTGAATCCAAAAATCACATTCATTTTGCTCAATCAGGTCAACTTTCTGAACTATGCTACATATTGGCTTTTTAACATTTTCGCTTACATTTATGGGCATTTTCACATCATATGATACAAAATTCTTTCATATTTCTTGCAATAAATGAGTTCTGAAGATTTTACTTTTGCCAATTTATGATTAATGTTTTTTTAAATATTACAGGTGAATGAAATGGCTTCGACTAGAAGATCTTGCAAAAATAAGCCTGATGTATTCTGCTACATCTGCGGTGAATAAACCATTGTACCTAACAGGAATCAAGTCACAAGTTTCATAAAGTGTGCTTGTGAAAATGATTTTTTTTTCTCTTAAAACCTATTTTGGGTGAAAACTATATAAAAAAAATCAACTGATAAAGTCACAAAAATGTAATCAATTTTGTGAGAAGATCAAATTTTTCAAAATCAAATTAGCAAAAAAACCTGACCTGATTGAGAAAAACAGATGTCATTTTTGCAAAATGATCCTAATTCAGTTGAAAAAACCTAGACAATTTGCAAAAAACATTTTTTTGTAACCCAGTGTAATTAATGGAGAAATCCTGACATCATCCATTGGTTTTTTAACCATTGTTTTGAAGCTAATAGTGTGTGATTTGTCTGTCACCTTAGAAGTGACCATATTTGTATAAAAGGGGCGTGTCTATGGGAGAGGGGTCAAAAGTGAGGTAACGCAAAACAACAGTTAATTAATTCCATAAAATTATGTACTTCATGAAGCACGGTGTAACTTTAATATACGGTCCAGTTAGCGGAACCTGTTAATTTCAACTACAGTCGAAATATCTGTCAAGAAAAGTGAGGAAAACAAAAGCTACACAGGTTTAGATTTTTAATACTGTCAGTAAAGCTGTCTACCTTGAGTATAGTTGTGAACATGCAAATATCTTAGATATATTCTCTCATCTCCACTGGGTTCCATGGCCAAAAGGCAGCACATAATTAATGTTTTTGCCTTTTGTTGTTAGATTTACTTTAACCCTTTTGTGCATGAATTATGAGAGCCTTAATCAAGATTCTTTTTTTTCCTGAGTGTTTTTCTTCCTCTAGGCATTAAAAAAACAATGCGGTTAAAAAAATTTTTGTGAACCTATTTTTCATGGAGTTGCAAAAATGTCCACTCCACTGAAAACCACACGTTTAATTTTTGAAGTAAAGAAACATATTTACTGATATACTGTGTGAAAACTATGAAAGAAAAACATTTTTAATGCAGCTAATCTGATGTTTTCTCACATTTTGACAATATAATATGCAAAAAAAAAACCTTTTTGTATATAAAAAAACATATTGTTAATCACAGTCTAATAATAACAACAACAACAACAACAACAACAACAATAATAATAATAATAATAATAATAATAATAATAATAATAATAATAATAATAATAATAATAAAAAGCAACTGATTTACACTCAAACATGTTATTGCAGATCAGGTTTATGAAGAACAGCAAAGTTACGGTAATGGTATGAACTACAGAGTATGGGATGATGCATGAGTGTCCACTGTGTCGGCTGATATGAAATTAAAACAACAAAACCCATGAATATACAAGAGAACAGTTGTAGAATAACTGTCCACTGGAGTGACCACTATGCATGAAAGGGTTTAATTAATTAATTAATTAATTAATTTATATTGAAACAGGTACTTTGCGTCTACAGCTCTGATTTATTCTTCTCACAGAGTCCCACATGTACAGCATAACATATCCTTTTTCATCCAAATATTGTAGTGATGTAACCGCTCTAACAGAGGCCTAATCCTACTTCTGCCAAATATTACCCAACACTTTTGCCTTAAGTCTTTAAATCTTATCCTTTATTTCATTATTGTTACATACCCTCCATCAGTCTGAAATAGAGCTGCAACCGATTAATCGACTCAAAGTGATCCAAAAAAAAAAAAAACACTGGTCAACAACAAATTTATTGTTTAAGTTTTTGAGCTGATTTAGGATCATTTTGGTGTGCTGAATCCAAAAATCACATTCATTTTGCTCAATCAGGTCAACTTTCTGAACTATGCTACATATTTGCTTTTTAACATTTTTGCTTACATTTATGGGCATTTTCACATCATATGATACAAAATTCTTTCATATTTCTTGCAATAAATGAGTTCTGAAGATTTTACTTTTGCCAATTTATGATTAATGTTTTTTTTTTAATATTACAGGTGAATGAAATGGCTTCGACTAGAAGATCTTGCAAAAATAAACCTGACATATTCTGCTACATCTGTGGTGAATACACCATTGTACTGAACAGAAATTAAGTCACAAGTTTCATAAAGTGTGCTTACCAATCTTATTTTGGTATTAATTATTATATTTTGGGAGAAGATCAAATTTTTCAAAATCAAATTAGCAAAAAAACCTGACCTGATTGAGAAAAACAGATGTCATTTTTGGATTTAGCGGTGCAAAATGGTCCTAATTCAGTTGAAAAAACCTAGACAACTTGCAAAAAACATTTTTTTGTAACCCAGTGAAATCATTCAACCACAATTCTCCTGAATCAAAGCTTTGTTTCCTTCATTTCTCTACTGTTAAACATTGGTTCCACTGTTGCATTTCACACAGACGCTTATTGAGACGCACAAAGTAGCTTCAATTCAGGAAAACTGCAATAGAGTATCTCCCTTCAATCAATTCGAGTCGATTAATCGAATCAGGAATTTTTGCATTGGCTTCAAGCACCTAATCGATTAATCGTATGCAACTCTAATCTGAAATTATCCAAATATACTCATTACTGGCGCCAAGCTATTACCTTCTTAATCTTTGTCATCATTACACTGATTTACCTAATTATTTATTAATTACTAAATTATTACTGCATGATTACCATGTGATGCTGAAGTTATTTGCACTCAAATCAACCAATATTCTGTGTAGCACCTATGCAGCGTCTAGGGATTAATTCCAGCGTCTTGGTCAAAAACATCAACAACAGAATTAATCTGAAAAATACAAAGAGAAACTGAGGGAATGGGTCCAGAATCCACAAAGAAGGGTCCTGACCTGGCCTTGGTTTGAACCCAGGACCTATTTACCCGGCTGCTGTGCTGCCCTGTTTTTTTTTTTTTTTTTTTTTTTTTTCCATAGAAAACAGGAAGATGATACTGTCGCTGATCAGCCTTGCAAATATACAACCCCTAAAGGAGTTTTTGTGGCAGGAGTGATTTAAGATTCATGTTACTACTAATTCAGTTTATGTTCTTGTATTCAAACATCTTGCCACATTATTGCACTGTGGGTGGCCGTCATCAGCAGAGTCCTCAGAGACCAGTAGGCGTTTCTCAAAGGAAAAAAAAAAAAAAATAAAAAAAAATACAATGCTGTATATTCACTCCAGGCTAAGATCCATTCAAACTGGGACCCGAAAGCAGATGGGATGTCACGAATATGCATTTTTATGTCTAATGTAGAAGGAATTGAGTTGTAGAACTGCATTAACCCATAAAGACCCAAACATCCACCGTCAACAAAACCATTCATCCAACCATGTGATGTAAATGTTTAATACCCGCTGATCCGCTAATCCAATCAATCCATGTAAATAATTTGTATAAAATACAGTTTGTCATCTTTTCATGGTCATCAGATATGACCCATTTGGACGTTCAGAGTCTCCGTAGTGAACATGGAAACACCGTCATCTTCTACAACATTGATTCACCAGTAAAACCAATGACAGTGGATAGAGACACTTAGTTTATGTTCAGTTAATGAGAGATTTTGCTTAAAAAGTCACTTTTTCCTCAGTTTTCTCTAGTTTTTCATATAATAATCCTTAACTTTACTCTGAGCTTTTTTGAATATTTACATGACTGGTAAAATAAATGTAAGAAAATACCTGATTTTCACCGAAAAAAAAGCAAAATACTGAGGATATTATTATGATAAAAGGTGATAAACCACTTAAGGATGGTTAAATATAGAGAAAAATTCACTTGGGAACTGACACAAATGTCACACCGTGTCTTTATGAGTTAAATCGTACCCTGGGAGGATATAGATATACGGATATAAGCAGATATTGTGCGTTTCAAATTTATGATCTCATATGAAGGGAAATGGAGTTAGATATTCTATTGATATAGTTTAATTAAAAAAAAAAAAAGTTTTCTTAATTTTTCTCTGTTTTTGATAAAATAACTATGAACTTTAATCTGAACTTTTATGGACATCTACCTGACCAGCACTGTAAATATTACAAAATACCTGATTTATACTTAAAAATGCTAATACGGAGCTTAATATTATAATAAATGGTGATAAATCAGTTAAGAAAGGTTAAAAATATAGAAAAATTTTACATTGATTCATCAGTAAAACTAGTGGAGTTTGCTCAGTGACAGTGAATGGACACAATTGGTTTATGCTCACGTGCTGAAAAAGTCATTTTTTCTTCAGTTTTCTGCTTTTTTATATATAATAAACGTCAACTTTAATCTGAGCTTTAATGAACATCTACATGATTTGTGAATTAAATGGAGGAAAATACATGAGTTACTGAAATTCACTGAAACCCCCCCCACACACACACAAAATAAAGGCGATAATGTTGCAATAAATGTGGATAAATCACTTAAGAAAGGTTAAATACAGAAAAAATTATTAGACCACCCCTTGTTTTCTTCAATTTCTTGTTCATTTTAATGCCTGGTACAACTAATGGTACATTTGTTTAATATAGGAGTTTAATTTCAGAGCTGATATCTAGCCATTTTCCATGTTTTCTTGATAATAACCAAAATCACTTAAGATCTTACATTAATATCTATAGCATTGTACTGACAAAAACAGTGCTTTTGGGGATTCCATGTTTTGTTTTCTGTCTGTTTTAGTCACATGATACACACAGGAAGTAGTACTTGAATGCAAAACCATTGTTTTTGATGACTTTTGATTGTTTAATAATTTTTTTTAGCAACTGTACAGGATGGGGAAGCAAAATTTACAATGAACATTTAGTTGTTTTTCCTCAGCACGCACTATGTCAGTTGTTTTGAAACCAAACATATATTGATGTCATAATCATACCTAACACTATTATCCATACCTTTTCAGAAACTTTTGCCCATATGAGTAATCAGGAAAGCAAACGTCAAAGAGTGTGTGATTTGCTGAATACACTCGTCACACCAAAGGAGATTTCAAAAATAGTTGGAGTGTCCATAAAGACTGTTTATAATGGAAAGAAGAGAATGACTATGAGCAAAACTATTACGAGAAAGTCTGGAAGATACTATTAAAGAAGAATGGGAGAAGTTGTCACCCGAATATTTGAGGAACACTTGCGCAAGTTTCAGGAAGCGTGTGAAGGCAGTTATTGAGAAAGAAGGAGGACACATAGAATAAAAACATTTTCTATTATGTCAATTTTCTTGTGGCAAATAAATTCTCATGACTTCCAATAAACTAATTGGTCATACACTGTCTTTCAATCCCTGCCTCAAAATATTGTAAATTTTGCTTCCCCACCCTGTATATAAAAAAATGTATTTGGAATCTGCTGTTGAAATAACACTGGGTTTTCATGGGTTAAACAAAATATACAGGTGAGAGTTTTAAGCTAAATGTCATAGCCGCCATCACAGGCCAAGACTCCTGGTGTCAGCGTCTGTGGTGTGGTCAGTCAGAGACACACTTGAACCTGTTTATATGTGAGAAGCTGGTGAGGGATCAAACTCCTGCTGCTGTATTACAGATTCCTCCTGGATAACCAGAGGATAACCTCAGCACAGGCTGAACCTTGTGTATCTGTGTGTATAAGAAGAGGCACATGTCTTCCCCTGATACATCAGGTCAGGAATAGAAGTAGCAATGACAAGGACTGCAGTGTACAGGGAATTGGACTTCTCAAATTGGGGAGAAAAAGAAGTAAGAAAGCCATGACAGGAGAGTGGACAAACTAGTGTGTTCCTGTGATGAATGTCCCTGTAGCAGTTCAAACGTGTATGACATTTCAACCCAATTTAATAATGTGATCCATGCAGAAAGTATTGGTTATAGAGAGGTTCTATCAGAATTGATTTCTGTTACAGGTACTTTCAAGACAGGACGCCAAAAACAGGACTGCAACAATCCTCTGCATGTTGCTTTGACCTTGATTTGTCAACTACAGTTTGTTTCATACCTCTGTTTTATTTTGTAATTTTATGTGTTTTTGCACTTGTGTTTTGTTTAATTTTAATAAAAAGAATTAAAGAATATCAGATACACATTATGACCTCAATATTAATGTAAACTTTTAGATAAATTTAACTAAGCAGCCAAAAATAAACATAATGAGGACAAGCCTGTATATTAAGGAAAAAGAGGAATAAAGAAAGTACAGAAACAGTACAGGCCTGATTTACTAAAGGTTTGCGCATATAAAAACGTACACAAACTTGACTGCACTCGTAAAAACATATTGAAGCTTATCTACTAACAGGACGCACCAAGGGTTGCGTCTCTCAAATGGGCAAAATAGCTCACGCAACCCATTTAGCACGTTTGCCTTGATGTGCAATTTGGGCATTTCTGCCAGAATACACAAAATTATTGGGAGGAGTAGATGCTAATATTTTTTTAGTGCACGCGATGTGTTTGACCAAACCTGAAACTGATTGTGGTGGCTGGTTTTACTTATATTTTTGGCACATCCAAAAGGCAGGTTTTAACTGGCACAGCTCTGCACAAAACTAGCTGTAGTTGTTGTGGCAAGGCGGCAACAAGGGCACAACCAAAGGCAACGCAGAGAACCAATCTGTTCTGATCCCATCAACATTATTGGAATGACTGAAGAAAAAATTACTGAGACATACGCACCTGTTGTCATTTTGCGCGGGCCATCTTAGTTGACACGCGAATCAATAGCACATGTATTTTTTTGCGCAAGCAAGCACATTTGCACACGTTATTTGCTATCTTAATTAGGGATGCGCCGATTCCAATACCAGTATCGGGCATCGGCTCCGATACTCAGTGTGTGTACTTGTACTTGTACTCGTAAAAGTAATCTGATACAAATGCAGCAATACCACTTACGGCCGTGTGACATTCACAGTTCAGTGCAGCAGGTACGCAGCAGTGGAATAATGTGTGTGGAGTGTGAAGAGTGTGGAGATTATTCAAAATAAATGACGGTGATAAAAGTAACGTTGATGGATACGGACGCAGCGTTCTGTCCGTCCTCTGCGTACATTCCATCCGTTTACCAGGTGCCAGCAGATGCGTACCCAGACAGCGAATACCAGCAGGAACTGTGGAGGTAGAGGATCTGTTCAAAGAGCCACTGTGTGAGTTAGAGAAAAACTACTGACAGATTTATGACAACTACCCAGGGCAGGGCCGGTTTCCATCCTGCTTATAATACTATGGGGGTACGGAGCAGACCGCCACCAGCGGAAGTGAAAACGAAGCTTATCGCTCATTTCTCTTTTCTCTACCTGCTGAAGCTTCGTTTTTAAACTTTACCAGCGAAAACGCTGCAATATTAGAATCACATTAGTGTTACCTCTGTCGTCTCCTTGTTTATTATTACTGACTGTCTTCTTCTCAAAAAACTTTACTCTTCTTCGTGGTATTTGTCCAGTATGGTTAGTTTAGAGCAGCACCTCCTGGTGGATTAATTGAGAAATGCTCATTCCAACACAATAAATGTCAGTAGCAGCACTTTGTTCCAGTCAGACTAATGACAACACAATAAAGCACATGTTCAAAAGTAACTAAGAACTTTAATGGTATTATTAAGTACTCATATCGGTACTGGCATATATCGGTATTGGCAAGTACTCAAATGTATGTACTTGTACTTGGTCTGGAAAAAAGTGGTATTGGTGCATCCCTAATCTTAATAAATCAGGCCCTAAGAAATGAAAAACTACCTAAATGTAACTAAAGTAAAGAAAATACATATTTGGTGCCAAATTAACCCTTTCATGCATAGGTCACTCCAGTGGACAGTTCTTCTCCAGCTGTTCTCTTGTATATTAATGGGTTTTATGTGTTTAATGATGTTTTAGTTCCATATCAGCCAACACAGTGAACACTTACGCACCATCCCATACACTGACCTTCAGACCATTACTGTAACTTTTCTGTTCTTGATAAACATGATCTGCAGTAACATGTTTAAGTGTAAATCAATTGTTATTTGTTAGACAAGAAGGTTTTTTTTGCATATTATCTCCATGAAATGAGTAATTACTAGCATTAGAATATGATAAAATGTGAGAAGACATCAGATTAGCAGCATTAAAAATGTTTTTATTTCATTGTTTTCATGTCACTTTCTGATATTGGGTTTTAAATACATGTTTCTTTACTTCAAAAATTAAATGCATGGATATTTTTGTAACTCCATAGGAAAAAAAAAACCCTCGATCGCATTGTTTTGTTCATGCCTAAGGAGGAATAAAAACACTGAAGAAAAAAATCTTGACTAAGGTTCTCACAATTCATGCATGAAAGAGTTAATCAACAAAAGATCAGTAACCAGGCTTTTTTAAAGAAAATATCTAACAATTTTTTTTAAAAAAGGACCATCAAGTGTACATACTAAAGCAGTTTGGTTTATGTTATTTCCAGCACAGTCCAAAAAAAAAAAGTCTGGTCGATAGTAATGCTGGTACTATACAGTCTGTGATTGTGCAATGGTTATTTTCTCAGCAGCTATTCTACATCAATAATGCATGACACCTTTTTTTTTACCAACTTCCAACCAAAATTCTTTAACATAAGGAATAATATCCCAACAAGAGCATGAGTGAAACTTACTTCACAACCAAACCAGCACAATACAAATAATGTGTAATCAATTTTCTGCAATGCATATCACTTTTAGATTCAGAAACTGCAACATCTCTGCTCAGCATCCCTTCACTTACTGTTATATCTCATCCCATGACAGATATATAAATACACAGGAATGGCAGTACTGTCATGGCCTGGAACCCCTTTATTCATCTGTTTCTGTGTGTAAGTATAATGATGTGCATGGTGTGAGCCCAGCGCTACACAGCAACTGGACAAACAGAATATGAAATGGTCCTCCGCAGTTGAGAAAATGTCCAAAATACATCTCCCGGTATGCCATGTGGTTCATCATTTTTTAAATTGAACTGATTAAAAGGAATGTTACTCTCAATCAAAACCTCATCAGTATCTGGTCTGAGCTGACAGATACCTAAGAATGGCCAAGAAATTTCATGTAGTCTTCAATAAGACTATGCAGTGATGACTATTAGAGTTAATGATCACCATAATCCCCGCTCGTCACGAATCCCTAATCTTCTACTGCCCTTTTTTTTTTTTTTTTTTTTTTTACAGCACATTGCCTGTTGAATCGATACGAAGGTTATCAATAGTTAATGGCACTCTTAGCACTGTTACTTTTGTTCCGTGCTTTCAGAGGTATTGACTTGCTGCTTTGTATTTCATCCATGTTCTATGGCAAGATGGCAATTTTGCCCAGTTTGCTACTTTGTGTGCGGTGAGTGCACTTCAAGGACATTTCTTCTTCTTCTTCTTCTTCTTCTTCTTCGTCATCCTCATGCAGATACACACTTGATATTGAGTGAAATAATGGCAGCTCATTAGCACCATTTCATTTGTGCGTGGCATGTATTTTGCTTTGGAAAAGAAAAAAAAAAAAAAAAGGAAATAACACATGCAAATATTGACATGGACATTGATGCAGTCTTTATGAAGACACTCACACAGACACCCCCCTCCTCAGTGCACCTCCCTCTCTTACTTTTATCTTCCTTTGGTGTGTCTTAGCCATGTTTATAGCTCCAGATCCTCCTTTTTCATACATGATGTGCGATAACAACTCTTTCAGGATGTCACAGAACGCAGAGAATGATGGTTTCTGACACTAATTGTTCTCTTTTCTTTAAAGCGACATCGTCTTAGTCTATCTCCAAAGCGCTCGGTAATGAGGTGGAAAGAAGATGGAAAAATGAGGAGAGGGAGGCAGAGACTTGATGAAATTCTGACACAGTCTGTTATGTGTTTATTTATTTATTTTTCTTATTATGCGCAAATTATCGGAGGATTATCTTCCCTGCCCTCCCGTGACCCGTCGAAGTTATGTTCTATGAGGCCGGTCTGGCATGTCCGCTGGAAGAGGAGGGTGAAATATGCGTTCCGCTGGCTGCCTTGCTGCTCCATACTTCATAAAGTGGATTTTGAGATAACAGCCATGAGATTAAAATCCAAATTGCTTGACCAAGCAGAAATAACTACATAATTGATCGGGGTTGACCTCACGCATGAGTAAAGTACAAAACCGCTTACAGATACGCATGGATGACGTGCAGAGTTAGTAGTAGTGCTCTATTGAAAGACTTAGGCCAAAATGAGAGAGATTATAATTTTATGATAGTATTTTTTTCACTATTGCCTTATTAGAAGCTATGAGAAACTCTACGGCAATCAAACAACTAGATATAAATCACAAAATCCACTAATTAAAGTGCAAGGGCTACATAAAATCAATTCAACACTTAAATATTTCCCTGCATTTAAATTGTACCCTGATGAATACAAGTGGTTTCTTCCAACTATGTAAATGCTCTTATCAAACATTTGGCACAACAACATGATTTCTTCCCGTTTCTGGCAGAGTATATGTAGAATTATGGCTGCTCGTACTTTGAAAGTAAATGTAATTTCAATCACACTATGAAATATCGATTAATGTTATTAACCCTTTCATGCATGAATCATGAGAACCTTAATCAAGATTTTTTTTTTTTTTTCCTGAGTGTTTTTAATTTCTCTTTAGGCATTTTTTTATGAAGCTATTTTCCATAGAGTTGCAAAAACATCCACTAAACTGGACACCAAAGAAAGCAAACAAAACAAGTATTTACTGATATACTGTGTGAAAACTGTATGAAATAAGAACATTTTATTGCTGTTAATCTGATGTTTTCTGACATTTTAACAAACTCTAATACAAGTCATTACTCACTTCATGGAGATAATATGCAAAAAAAAAAAAAATCTTTCTGTTGTTAATTACAGTCTAATAACGGTAACAAGCAATTGATTTACACTTGAACATGTTAGATCAGGTTTATCAAGAACAGCAAAGTTCCAGTAATGTTATCAGTTGTAGTATATGG
Source organism: Sphaeramia orbicularis (assembly GCF_902148855.1). Taxonomy (NCBI): domain Eukaryota; kingdom Metazoa; phylum Chordata; class Actinopteri; order Kurtiformes; family Apogonidae; genus Sphaeramia; species Sphaeramia orbicularis. Next base: position 11,229,209 of record NC_043969.1, on the reverse strand, counting down.
GATGCATGTGTTGGCAGATATGAAACTAAAACAACATCCATGAATATACAAGAGATCAACTGTAGAATAATTGTCCACTGTAGTGACCACTATTCATGAAAGGGTTAATGTTGCATATTTTTTATTAACAAATAAAGACTCAGAGCTACTTTTGTGGCAGTTCCCAAATGCATTTTTCTCTATTTTTAACCTTTCTTAACTGACTTATCACCATTTATACTAATATTATACTCTGTATTTAGCATTTTAAGTATAATCAGGTATTTTCTTATATTTAATGTACTGATCATGAGTAACCGGTGGTGTCGAACTCTGCGTTGTGTTCTTTTTAAGAATGAGACCCGCACATATGTCTTTGGAGGCAGTCTCTGTTTATTGTCTTTTTTTCGTTCCTGAAAAGTGACAGAAAAACACAAAAACCTCCAGGCAGCGACCCCCGTAAAACAAGCTCCTACACAAACCAAAATGACACAGAAATGTGTTTCAGCACATTATAAGCACCTCATACAGCCTGAACTAGCCAGTTCATATAAAACAAAATTAATTAGCAGAGGCTAAACCAAAAAATTTTCATGAACTGCACGGCTGCTTACCTCTCCCACAGAAATCCGGAACAAAAGGCGCGAAAACTCCAGTTACAGCGCGCAGTGTCACACTGTAAATTGCTCGTTGGGAACAGACTCAAATTAAAAGTTCCACATACTGACCCGGAGGCCCACAATATCAGGTACCAACCAAAAGAAATGAAAAAAAAAAGAACAGATTTTGTGTAATTCTAACAATACACAATATCATACACATACCCACATTGCTGTGAAATAATTGACTCTGTAACACATGTAGAAGTCCGTAAACGCTCAGATTGAAGTTTAAGCTTATGAATGTCATACAGGGGTTGGGGAAGGAATTTGACTGGAAGGGAACAATGACATTCTTTGAAGGAGTGATATTTTTCTTTTTTTTAATGGAATTATGAATTTTAAAACTTTTCCCTGTGGTCCTGAACTGTAAATGCTATGCCTGGGTCTGAATTTTTCATTAAACCCTAAGCCTAAAATGGTCCGCCTGGACTTTTTTTTTTCTTATTTTGACTATAAAAAGGTTAGAAAATATGCTTTGAATGAGTCCATTTGCCAATTTTTCCAGAGCACTTTTTTTTCCAGATCTTTCAAAATCACAAACTGAGCTTAAACCAAGTGTCTCCATACATTGTCATTTATCAAACTCCATGGGTTTTACTGGTGAGTCAATGTTGTAGAATATAACTACGGAGCCTCTGAACGTCCAAATGGGTCATATCTGATGACTACGAAAAGATGACAAACTGTATTTTACACCAATTATTTACATGTATTGATAGGATTAGTGCGGGGGTGTCAAACTCATTTTAGTTCCGGGGCCACATTCAGCTAAATTTGATCTGCAGTGGGCCGGACCAGTAAAAAAAATAATGTAATACTATATAAATAATGTCAACTCCAAACTTTTCTCTATGTTTTAGAGTGAAAAAAGTTAATTTACACTATGAAAAGGTTTACATCTACAAACTATCCCTTCAAAAGATGTGAAAAACATGAACAAACTGAAAAAATAATCAGAATTTTAACAATATTATGTCTCAGTTTATCATTTACACATTTACATTATAATATAAAAAATACACCAAACATTTAGTAACAGGCAGAATCTTGTTAAAATTGCACTTACTTCTCTTAAGACATTTCAGTTTGTTCATATTTGTTCAGGTTATTCACATTTTTTGTGAAATTGTACTTTATTTTTGTGTAAATACATGAAAATATTTATATTTACAAAGAGAAAAATTTAGAGCAGTCATTATTTATATGTTATTTTGATAGTATTTTACAAGTCCCGCCCACTTGAGATTAAAATTGGTCTGAATGTGGAACCTGAACTAAAAGGATTGTTAATATCTTAGTGTAATTTTTGCATTTCACAAATTCATCCTAAGGGCCGGACTGGACCCTTTGGCGAGCCGGATTTGGCCCCCGAGCCACATGTTTGACACCTGTGGATTAGTGGATCAAAAGATACTAAACATTTTAGATCAGTAGATGGTTTTGGTTGTCGGTGGATGTTTGGGTCTTGGGTTAATTAAATAATATCTATGACCCAGTCTGTTTGGAACTATGTCTACTTCCTCTAAGCATGTCAGATGGTCGAGTGTATACCCTCGTCATCGACAGACATTTCAGTCCAGAAGGACGTGGGCTTCCCTTGTGACATGTGTCTGAGCCTGATAACTGCCCAACATTAAAGTGCCTGCATTTCATCAAGACAGCAGATGGGAACTTGGAAATTGTACTCCAGGATTAAAAGTTGAAATAAAAAAAAAAAAAAAAAAAAGGGGAATGTATGGCACAAGAGTCACACATGTGCCCTAATGATTTAAGGAACCTTCTGTAATGCATACCAATTTCTGCTGCGTTGAAATGAACCAATTAGCACAAAAGACAAATCACCAAGAAAAAGCACATTGTACTGCAATTAGATGATTGCATTTAAGAAGCGATGCTCGTGAACCATTTGGTATGGGCACTTTAATTGGGTTTGAAGGGACAATCCAATCACAGTCTCCATCATTATAGTCGGAGGAGACCAAACGGAGGCAGGTGAACTTCTCTCAGTAATGCAGTACGTTTGGAAGCAGTCATTACAGCTCCAAGGGCGCCACTCTCATTACCCCCTTCTTAGTGAAGGAATCAGTTAATAAGTGAGGGGAATCAGTTAATAGTTAGAAGGAAACGGCTCAAGTTAGAGCCAGGAAAGGACACCGCGGTCCTTTTGTTTTTTTTTTTTTTCGTTTTTTTTTTCATTCTTTAAGCCATCCATTGTTGAAATCGATTGTTCCACTTTAGTGATTCCCTAAGGAGCCATTTAGACTGGGTTGGCTGTGGGCTGCACCATGAGCTCGCTTTCTGTGTCTCTGTCACACACACACACACACACACACTCATACACACAAATTAACTCTCTCATGCACACACTCACACACATCAGACACTAGTGGCTAAAGGTGTTCTTAATAGCCCAGAGTTTGATCCACTGTCAAACAGCCAGATATATACAGTTTCTAGTGACTAGAGAAGAGGTGGATTTATTTTCTACTGGAAAATAAATCCACCTCTCATTTAGTTTGTGTGTGTGTGTGCACTTGCAAAGATGCCAGGCTATCCTCATTATCTTCCAAGGATGTGTGTTTTGCATAATTATAATGCACATTCTTTATATCTGTTGCATTCTATCTATCTCAGCAGATTGACGTGCTGTCCACACACACCAACATATACACACACAGTCATTAGCATATTAGATGCTGTCTCACGATTAAAATGTCTGAACTGTCAGTTTGCTTCTTCCCTGCCCCTGAAGGCTGTTTTAGAATATTCCCCCCCCCCCCAATAACCATGAACGTCCACGCACACTGGGATTAATTAATAGCTTAGCTAGGCCAACACAGTTGCACGCATCTATTCAGTATGTGTGCGTGTGTGTGTGTGTGTGTGGGGGGGGTGGTTAGCAGGTGGGAGAGGGTTGGATAGATGGTGTGCGGAAGAGGGGAAATCAAGCGAACTGGCAACAAAAGACAAAAATTGTCTATGAGGTAGTGGCCAACACAACAAGACAGAGGGAAGAAGAAAAGAGATGGTCACAGCCACTGACTGAGAAGGTATAAACAAAGGATACAACAGAAAAACAGAATTAAAGAAAAGGAGCAAAGGGGTGGGGGTGGGGGTGGGGGGGGGGCTTGGTGGATCTGTGGACAGATCTTATCTTGTATGTCGGTCATGCTACACGAGGGAGGGTTGGCTAGACGAGGTCGTGCATGCGCTATGACTCTCCTCTCCTTATCGATTATGTCAGCCAAGTTGACACAAAGTTCTCTGCATGTGTGTGTGTGTGTGTGTGTGTGTGTGTGTGTGTGTGTATGTGTGTGTGTTTAGCTGTCTGTTGGTGTCTGGCTCCATCTGCACATACATTTGCAAACTCAGTGTGTGCAGACCATTCCCCTCAGTGGGTACGCAGTTTGCAAGACCACTCAGGGGGACTATTAGAGACTATACGTGTGTGTGTGTGTGTGTGTGTGTGTGTGTGTAGACTGTGCCTCTCTGTGAACTTTCAATTAGAAATAACTTTATTGCTCATAGCTCCCTCGAGGCCGTGATCAATCACTGTCATCAATAAAGACAGGCCAGTTTGTCAGGAAGCACCCACGAGCCTCGGGGTCTAGTGGCAGAAGCAGAGGAGGTTCCTAATCGAGGATGGTCTTTTACCACGAGCTCTGCCTCCGAAAACTGTCTCAGCCTTTAATCCTGTTACGCAATTACTGCTTCCCATTGCTTGGAGGATCAAGACCCACTGTACAGCAGAGGTGTGGAAATGGAAGAGGAATACTGGATGTGAATTCCTCCACTGAACTGCAGAAGGCTGTGGTTTTCATAGGTTATAAAAACAAACAAACAAACAAAAAAAAGTCTGTTTTTTGCTGGGTTGTGTGCTTTCATGCAAAGAAAAAAAAAAAAAAGTGTGCTCAAATTGTGAGTTAACTTTCCCACTACGAGTATATAGGCTGTTGAAATCATTTCAAAGCATCCTTACACAGTTCAGTGACTAAAGCTTTGATTTGTTGACATGGCTTGAAGCCAGTGGGGCTCATGTCGAGTTTTATGGAACAATGTTTTTCTCTGGAGTGTTTGTATGAGGAAGCACAATGAACCATGATTTGAGTCTTTGAATGATGAGTCCTACATGTTACTGTCAGTGAAGAAAATCAAATACCTGCTGTTTGCGAACACTACAGCGTTAAATTTACAAAACGCTTACAGATCATGTCTCTTGATCCGATTGCTCATTCCTCGCGCGTTCATCGAGAGGTTGTTGATGGAAGTTGATTTGTCAACATCCGTTTTTCATTTTTATGGAATTCAATATAATGTTGATCTCCTGTTAGCAGATTCTAGAATAATGATGGAAGTTATTAATTCGCTGTTGACATAACAGACTAATGTGTAACGCTGTAGACCTCTTCATCATTGGACTTAATTATCAAATGACAGAACATGATTCACACAATAAAGAAACTGTTAATCAGCTTTAAAGGCTTCACATCATCACACACGTGTTTTTAATTTGCTGTTATTACTTTATTATTTCTCAAAATATTATTTTTTTGTCTATTTGACAGTGCAATAATCAGAATAAAGGTGGTAATGATTAATAAGAGAAAACAGATTAGCACAGAAGGTTGATTCCAACATTAATTAGAATAGACACATTTACTCATGCAGACTTTTTTTTTCCTCAAAAATTAATTTAGCTTCAAACATAAAAATGATATTGCGGTTTGCCTGCCTGTAGTTTTATCTCAGACAGCATTTATATGTATGAGTATGGTATGTGTGTCTGCTTGTTCTGAGGTTAAAGGAGAAAACGAGACATCGGTAGTCACATAGACGTAGTCTCTGATCATCGCAGAATCAAAGAGCACTTCCAGACCCGCCTAACCTTTGTACTACACTGAAATAACAGTAACCATTACCATAAATGCTGTCACGCTTTAGCAAGCAGGCGGTTTAACCTTTAGACAGCAAAGTACATTCCTGAAAGCAACATTTTCAATGTTACCTTCTCTTGTGGCACTAAAACTGACATCGTCTTTGTACAAGAGAAAGCTGGCATCTGCAGATGTGGGAAATTGGCTCTTCTCTGCAACAGACCAGACATGTAAAGTTATTAACTAACAAATGTAGTAGTGCACGATAAACACCCACAAGAGTCATATGTTCGTGGGTGTTTGTTGTGCATTGAAAAATTCAATCACATATTGCAGACCTTCACTCCCTTAGATCAGATCCACCATGCAGAATAATTCCATTATGTTGTCAACAAACTCAAAGAAAATGTTCTAAATCAATTATGAGTGTTTGAGTGTTAAAACAGGCTGCCATGTGTTGAGCTTACATCTCTATTTATGTCTTATGTTTTAGTTACTCGTGTTGGAGTGGGTGTAATTTGAGTGTCAATACTGCTGTAGTATGTGCAGGTTTTATATGAGAAAGGAGAGAACAATGAGGTGTAAATACCAACTAGGTCAGGAACATCTATCATATATGGCACATTTAGATGTCAGGATCTGTGCTTGTGACTCTTTGCTCCTCCCTTTTGGTCATGGACCTGTGCCTGTGCGACCCTCAGCTCCACCTTTTCATTATCATCATCAGATTCACCTGCTGGCGCTGCATGGCTGCAGCCAATTACCTTCAGCCTATTTAAGGCTTTGGTTTGCAGCCATGCAGCGCTGGTCCATTTCTCCATATCCTCTCCATAACCCGGACATTTATTCATATTCATCCACGGACTCTGACCCAGGTTTTGTGCGCTTTTTTTTTTATGGACTCTGTCTCAGCTTTTGTTAGGTTTTCCGTTGTTTGGTTTTCATTTTTTGTTAAATAAACTTGTTATTTTTTCCCCTTCAGTACTGCGCATTTGAGTCCTCTCTTTTCCCCTTCGTGACAGAATGGACCAGCCATACCTGGACTCAGCCGGTACTGAAGGGACCCGTTTTTTCGTTTTTCCGTGTTTTTAGTTTTTTCATCCCTGGTTTCGTTCGCCTTTCCATAGTTTTCCTCTATACCGTCGCTCTGCGCTTCCCTGCCCTATATCCGGCTTTTCTGAGACTTACCTTTGTCCTCACCCTTGTCCTCAGCGACGGCGGCTCGGTCTCCTCCGTGCCGGTTGGTTCGGGAGGTCCCGGAGCCGTCGGGTGCATACCCCGGTTTTTCTCCCAGTGTGTCTCTGTTCCCTGTTTGTTTCCTGCCTTGTTTTACCGGCGTTCCCATGTTGTGTGGGGCCACGGACCACGCTGAGTCCGGGCTCTCCTCCCGTGTTGTTTTTTCCGGTGAGTTTCTGTCTCTCGTCTGTTTCCGTCTCGTGTTCCAGTGTCCTATTCCTTGTGGGGACCTGGGCCTTCGTGGGGTCCGGGTTCTTCTCTTGTGTCTTTTCCTTCGTGTGTCTAATGGTTTGAGTGAGTTTATTAGCTCTGATCTGCCTGTTCATGTTAGTTTGTTTGTTCTGCTTGTTTTATTCGTTCCTCCCTGTCTCTCTCTGTCCGTGTGTGCCGTTTTCTGAGTGTATTTCTCCGTGTGTATTTCTCCGTGTGTATTTCTCCGTGTGTATTTCTCCGTGTATTTGTCTTTGTGTATTTTTCAGTCTGTTTCTTAATTTATGTGTGAATTTTTTTGTTTGTGTTTTTTGTTTCATTTCTCCCTTCCCTCGTTCTATTTTGTTCTCTGTCGTGAAACTTTTGTGTTTTGTTTTTTTTTTTTTTTCCAATCAGTCATTCCTTTTTTGTTCATTTCTGCTAGATTCTGTTGTCTTTTCCCTGTTTGTCCTTTAGCCCTGTTTCATGCAGTTCATGTTCTTCAGTTCCATTTTATCGTTCTCATCAGTTCAGTTCTGTAGATTGTCCGTGTCTCTGTCTGTCTGTCCGTGCTCCTCAGCTTGGCCTAGTTCCCTTTTTTTTTTCTTTTCCTTAGTACTACCTGGAGGCTAGTACGCCGTCTGGTAGTTTCCCCTCCTTGAAGTCCGGTTCTGGCCGCGCAGCGTTTTTTGAAGCCTGATTCAGTTTGTCCGTGCAGCGTTCCTGCAATCTGTTTCTGTCTGTTCGCGCAGCGTTTTTTAAAGCCTGTTCCTGTCTGTTCCTGAAGTCCGGTTCCGTCCGGCAGCGTTCCTGAAGTCCGGTTCCGTCCGGCAGCGTTCCTGAAGTCCGGTTCCGTCCGGCAGCGTTCCTGAAGTCCGGTTCCGTCCGGCAGCGTTCCTGAAGTCCGGTTCCGTCCGGCAGCGTTCCTGAAGTCCGGTTCCGTCCGCGCAGCGTTCCTGTTTCCCCGTCTCGGCCTCGTTCTGTGTCTCCCCGTCTCGGCCTCGTTCTTTGTGTCTCCCTCTCCGTTCCCCTGTCAGTCCAGTCTCAGAGTCCGTTCCCCTGTCAGTCCAGTCTCAGAGTCCGTTCCCCTGTCAGTCCAGTCTCAGAGTCCGTTCCCCTGTCAGTCCAGTCTCAGAGTCCGTTCCCCTGTCAGTCCAGTCTCAGAGTCCGTTCCCCTGTCAGTCCAGTCTCAGAGTCCGTTCCCCTGTCAGTCCAGTCTCAGAGTCCGTTCCCCTGTCAGTCCAGTCTCAGAGTCCGTTCCCCTGTCAGTCCAGTCTCAGAGTCCGTTCCCTGTCAGTCCAGTCTCAGAGTCCGTTCCCCTGTCAGTCCAGTCTCAGAGTCCATAGTCCTGTCTGTCCAGTCTCAGTCAGCCAGAGTCATGGGTCCAGCCATAGTCCAATTCCAGTCGATGTCTGTAGTCCAGTCTTTGTCCGGTCAGTCTTGTCTCAGTTAGAGTCACTAGTCCAGTCATATTCAGTTCCAGTCAATGTCCTAAATCCAGCTAGAGTCCTGTCTGCCACAGCCCTGGAGATCCACGAACCAGGGGATTTTTCTGACCTGTTTCGGAGGGTTTCTCACGTCCTGGTCTGGAGGTTTTCCACGTCCTGGTCCGGAAGTCTGCCCTGAGGTGCTTCAGCAGTCTTCCCGGAGGCGCTTCATGCCGCTTCACCGGGAGGTGCTTCAGCCTGTTCGCCCTGAGGTTCTGCAGCCAGTCCGCCCAGAGGCTCTTCACGCCGTTTCACTGGGAGGTGCTTCACCCTCTTCGCCCGGAGGCTCTTCACGCCGTTTCACCGGGAGGTGCGTCAGCCTGTTCACCCTGAGGTTCTTCAGCCAGTCTGCCCGGAGGCTCTTCATGCCATCCCACCGGGAGGTGCTTCAGCCCGTCTGCCCTGTGGTTCTTCGTGCCCCTTTGCCAGGATCCCTTCTATATTCCAGGATGCCCTGGTCTTCGTGGGGGCTTTTTCGCTTCTCTGGGGACGTCAGGATGCCGTCCCTTGAGGGGGGGGTCCTGTCAGGATCTGTGCTTGTGACTCTTTGCTCCTCCCTTTTGGTCATGGACCTGTGCCTGTGCGACCCTCAGCTCCACCTTTTCATTATCATCATCAGATTCACCTGCTGGCGCTGCATGGCTGCAGCCAATTACCTTCAGCCTATTTAAGGCTTTGGTTTGCAGCCATGCAGCGCTGGTCCATTTCTCCATATCCTCTCCATAACCCGGACATTTATTCATATTCATCCACGGACTCTGACCCAGGTTTTGTGCGCTTTTTTTTTTATGGACTCTGTCTCAGCTTTTGTTAGGTTTTCCGTTGTTTGGTTTTCATTTTTTGTTAAATAAACTTGTTATTTTTTCCCCTTCAGTACTGCGCATTTGAGTCCTCTCTTTTCCCCTTCGTGACATTAGAAATAGAATGAAAATATGCTCTCACTTCTTCACCATCCTCTGGAACAGTAAGAAACTAATTCACGCTGATCATATTCATCGCCAAAAACTGCCTTTATTCTCAATAATATCATAAAAATATCAAAAAGCGTCACAAAGGTGAAGAATGCTTTAAAAACTCATCATGTAGGTCTGAATCCAGATCTGACCTGAATAGAAGGACTGAGCTGTGGGACAGACCTACCTTGTGTACTATCGTTAAGATGAAATCTACTGTAGGGTCCGATCAAGTGGTAACACATGGACACATTTGGTGTTCAACAGTCTCTGTCCTGTAAGCAGAGTCACTCATATGTATGTATAATACATTAAAAAAAAAAAAAACAACAACATTATTTTTATTGAACATTTTCAAAATTATACAGTCTAGCACAGTACATACAGGTTGCATGAAATATACAGCGAATCCAAAATATATGCCAAAAAAGTAAAGTAAAGTAAAATAAACTAGGGAAATTCATCTTGGGCACAGTGCTACATATCATTGCTTCACAAGACAAGATGAAAAACATCATCACATGGACACGTTATAACAATGACAGTTAGTCTGTCATATAAAACAGACATGGCGTGCATTTGACAATCACAACACAGAACATATAGAGATGCCTAAAGTGCAGGGGGAAAAAAATGCTAAGAGCTAAAGTGCTGTGTGTTTGTTGCACATTGCTCTATTACACTAGTATTTAACGTTGTTCAGCAGTTTAATGAGGCGGTTAGTTTTGCACTTTGGCATATGAAAACTTCTTTGTGATGGAAGAATTTTATATTCGGAGAACAATGAATGAGTCGGGTCTGAAGAAATTTTTGTTGCTTGTTTCATGACCAACTGGTTATACAGATTATCTATGGACTGATATTCTCTCATACACTGTAAAAAAAATAAACAGTAAAAAAAAAACGGTACTGTTCCGGCAGCAGGGGTGCCGAAAAAATACTGTAAAATAACGGAAAATAACCATCTCATAACAATATAATAATTTTCCATAATTAAAATACAGTTTATTGCCCTAACTTTACATGAGATTTTGCTTTTTTTTTTTTTTTTTTTTTTTTTTTTACTTTTTAATGTTTAATAAAGACTTTTTTCATGTATTCAAACAATCAAATTACCTATAAATATATATAGAAATAATTTTCAATGAGGCTAAATTGTACAATCCACTGATAAAAAGTGTATTTGCACAGTTTATCAGTGCTTATACATGTTATACATTCACAAAAATACATTTATTCAACATTTTTGTTGTGAAACCTCCTGTAATTACACAAGATATTTGTCAATTAGCAAACAAGTCTTGTTAAACTTACAGAACAAATACTTCTTTAATTAATTGTCAGTAATTTTATCTCGTTTATTTTATTTTTGTTTTACAGTATTAAACTTTAAATTAACAGTTTAATCTCATAAATAGAAAAGAAATATCTGTGAAATTATGATACATTTGCAAATGTACTTTAACTGTATTTTTCTGTAAAAAAAAAAAGAAAAAAAAATCTTAAAAAAAAAATTGAAATTTTTTGGTTATTCACATTTACAGTTTTTTGTTACTTTACATTTGACGTGTAAAATCACAGTCTATTTTTGTAATTTCATTGATATCTTCCTGTATTTAAAAAAAAAAAAAAAAAAACTGGAAAAATCTGTAAAATAAACAGTAAAAATTCTGTTAAATTACAGATTTTTTTTTACAGTGTACCTATAATTTTCATTGCTGTTTTGTGCAGTTAATAGGTATGAGAGAATATCAGTCCATAGATAATCTGTATAATCAGTCGGTCATGAAACAAGCAACAAAAATCTCTTCAGACCCGACTCATCCATTGTCCACAGCAATGATCTCAAAAGTCCTTATCAAGTCTACTTCAGGTAATTGCAGTCTTAGTTCCCAGATACTCCAACACTTTGCCAAACTTTGCTGTTAAGATGTCCTTCTAATCGTTAATGTAAAATCTTAGTCTTTCAACAGAAATATAGTCTGATATCGAAGATTTCCACAGATGTAATGAAGCCTCCTCTTCTCCTGCTCATTTGGTCATAACAGCCTTTCAGCTGAGCAGTATTATACATATTTGAGTAGGTATTTATAAGCACTTTAACATTATGTATAACAAAATAGGTAAAAAATGTCAAATTACTGCTCGGTAACACATGGACTTGAAACGGACATTCATTTTTTAAGCTTTACGCAAACATTCAAAACATGTGGTTCTCAACAGAAATTGACATCAAGTAGGACAAAACCTTTTAGATATTATGTTCAACTATGCTGAGAATACATTTTGGAGTAAAATATTGAAAAGTCTCTGTTTTATTGACATGAGAATGTGGTAACACGTGGACAGGTTGCCATAGTAACACGTGGACGACTCTTTACCATTGTTTGCATCACCCAAAATGTTAACATAGATATAATCCCGATGCTTCATTTAATGTATTTAATACTAACAGTGTTATTTCCAATTTGTGGTGGTCCGTACTGATATAGGTGAATTACAAATAAAGAGTCATTTCTCTGTAACAGTTCACAGATAGTCTTTTTAAATGTGACCAGTGTATGAATTCACAAACTTCATCATTCAGAATTTTAATTTGTCAAAGTAACAGAAAGATTTTTGGATGTCTTTTTGTTAATTTAATGCGCCTAGCAGAAGGTTTGGAGTGTCTTTTTTTTTTTTTTTTTCAGAGAATTTTTTATTAATAAAGGTAAACAAAGTAAATAATAATATACATAAAGAACATGAATCAAAACAACACACTCATACACAGATCCATTCACAGCAGGTAAACACCAAATGATATACATATATATATAAATAACACATATATGCTTATGAACAAGTATACATATATGTAGAAATAAAATAAAAATACAGCAGTCATAATAATAAAAAATAAAACAGTAATAATTTGGATGTCATGTCAATATTTTCCAGATACCATAATGTTCATATGAGGTTCCCATAATTATACAAATTCCTTCATTTTTCCTTTGGTAATATAAGTAGGTTCATAACTACTCTTGTACTGTGTAAGCGGTATTTTAAAAAGGATAACAGTTTCATAAAATAGAGATTTTTAGCTTAAAAAATGAGCCCACTTGATAAATGATGTGTGCAAATTTACTTTTTCAAGTTGATGTTCACTTTCGCTTGATAGGACCCTGTAGTTTTTATTTCATAGGTACAGACAGTACAAAAGATACAATGTGAAAAATAACTGTAGAATTAACACCAAACAGTTGTAAAATTGCAACATGAAAAAACTGTATGTGACAATACAATGCAAAGTTGTTTATTTGAAAAGATTTTTGTGTTAACAATTAAATCAAATATAGCTGTAGTTCTTACAGGAAGACTATGTGAACAAAACCAGATTTATATGTAGAAATGATGTATTTCTATTGTTTTTAGAAAATAAAACTGCAAATTTAAAAACAATGTGGTGCTGTTTAAATTGAAAGACCATAATGTTGGAAAAAAAAACAAAAAAACAAACAAAAAAAAAAAAATGGATTGGATTTTATATAGTGCTTTTCTAGACACCCAAAGTGCTTTACATTATTGATCCATTATTCATTCGCTCTCACATTCTCCCTCTGGTGGTGGTAAACTACATTTGTAGCCACAGCTGCCCTGACTGTGTGTAGCACAGACTGACAGAAGCGTGGCTGCCAATTCGCGCCTATGGCCCCTCCGACCACCACCAAACATTCATACACCAGTATGAGTGGCACTGGAGGCAAGGAGGGTGAAGTGTCTTGCCCAAGGACACAACAGATTGACTAGGATAGAGCGGGATTCGAACCGCCAACCCTACGGTTATTGGACGACCTGCTCTACCGCCTGAGTCATGGCCGCCCCAGAATAAATAAATAAATAAATAACGGCCTATTTGCTTTTATATATATATATATATATATATACATATATATATATATATATATATATATATATATATATATATATATATATATATATATATATATATATATATATATATATATATATATATATATATATAAGTTATAAAAAAGTAAACATTTAACAATGTAACATTTTTAACTAATGGGTTAGTAGAGCTGGTAGAGCGGCTCATCCAGTAACCAAAGGGTTAGTGGTTCAAATCCTGGCTTCGTCTGTCCATATGTTCAAGTGTCCATGGAAGACACTGAACCCTAAATTGTTCCCAGTTGGACCTGGTGGTTTTGGAAAGTGCTTTGGACGCCATGAAGGTGGAGAAAATGTGCTAAATAAGTGCAGTCCATTTACCATTTAAATCCAGTGTTAAATTTATATGTTTAAACTGTTAAGTCTACATGTTTAAAATGTTAAATCTACATGTTTAAACTGTTAAATCCACATGTTTAAGATTAAACATGTTTACAGTTGGATGTGTTTTTTACAGCATTGTTCTGGAAACCACAGCTGCCAGTTTTTTTCTGTAAAAACAACAGGATTTTTTTTACAGTGTAGATAAACCCAAATGGAAAATGCTTGTGGATTGAAGGTAATGCAAAATACAGCAGCCTTAAACACCCACGTCATGTACATATTTAGCTCTATTCATGGTTTGTAGAGTCCTTATGAAGCATAATAGTGCTTTGAGTGAAGAATTTGTTTATTACTTACTGACAGAGGTCACAGGGGTTACACTGGATTAATTAACTGGAAACATGGCTCTAAAAACACACATTATAGGGCACCTTGGTTGACTATAGAATTAAAGCACTAAGTGAATAATAACAGTTCCTCTGGGCCGAGTTCAACCAGAACATTTTGATGCAGGTTAATGCTCATATCTGTCCCTCATAATTACCTGTCATTGTCTGCTGACTATCCACCTACATGGAACAAAACATACGCTAAAAAACACTCATTACAAAGAACAAAGTACTTTCATAATACAAACTTCAACCTGTAACACTGAACTTTATTATAGCTTCACCACAGACGTCGTCATTTACCTTTTAGGGGTGGGAATCCTTGGAAGTGTCACATATTGATTCCCGTTTCTTGTGGTTATGATCGTATTAAAATCGATTCTCGGTTCATGATTCAGATTTAATTGAATTAAAAGGCCAACCCACTAGCCTCTATTCTCTGATCACTGAGCTGCAATTTAAGCATTTAGTTAATTGTTATTGATGATTTCAATGCCATTGTTCAAGTAATAGACAAAAATAGCAGACAAAGGTGTGTGTGTAGGCTTTATATTTAGGTTATTTACATTATGGAGGTGAACTGTCTCAAGTTAGAACCATTATACAGGAGATAGATAGATAGATAGATAGATAGATAGATAGATAGATAGATAGATAGATAGATAGATAGATAGATAGATAGATAGATAGATAGATAGATAGATAGATAGATAGATAGATAGATAGATAGATAGATAGATAGATAGATAGATAGATAGATAGATAGATTAAATTAGAAATTAGAGCCCTTTTCAGATACTTTTTTAATTATTGGAGGACATAAGAATACTTTATTACTTTTGTGAAATTTGTCAAAATTTTTTATTGCCATATGAAAATCAAGGTCAATGAAATTACCATATTTGGTTCCTTACCCATAAGCCAAATGCCATAAGAACTGGTGTGACATACAATGTGATTTCATGAGATTAGTCTCAATTTTTTATTGTCATGTTGAAAATCAAGGTCAATGAAATTACCGTATTTGGTTCCTTGCCCGTATGTGGCAAAATAGATAGATAGATAGATAGACAGATAGATAGATAGATAGATAGATAGATAGATAGATAGATAGATAGATAGATAGATAGATAGATAGATAGATAGATAGATAGATAGATAGACTGCAAAAATGAATTTTTCTCATTTCTATTCAAAATATCTCATCACACTTAAAATAAGACATAATCACCTAAAGAGTAACTTTTCAGTGAGATATAAGAACTTATTTTTAGACAATAGATCTTGAAAATGTTATTTCAAGAAATCTTACCATTTTCAATCAATGTTCATTTGTTCCACTTACAGTTTTTTTTTTTTTTTTTTTTTTTTCTTAATTCAAGATTTGTTTTGCTTAATTCAAGCAACAAAAAAAAAATCTGCCAATGGAACAAGTGAAAATGATCTTGGTAAAGTTTCTTGAAATAAGATTTTCAAGATCTATTGTCTAAAATTAAGTTCTTATATCTCACTGAAAAGTTACTCTTTAGGTGATTATGTCTTATTTTAAGTGTGATGAGATATTTTGACTATAAATGAGAAAAATACACTTGGTAAGATTTAGATTTTTGCAGTGTAGATAGCTAGCTAGCTAGCTAGCTAGCTAGCTAGATAGATAGATAGATAGATAGATAGATAGATAGATAGATAGATAGATAGATAGGAAAACAATAGAATTAAAAATACCATATAACTGAAATAATAATCTAAAGTAAAAACAATAGAAATACAAATCAAATGATATACAGCCTTCCTTTTTTGTAAATTAGAGCCCTTTTCAGATGCCTTTTTAATTATTGGAGGACATAAGAAGACTTAATTACTTTTGTGAAATTTGTCAAAATTTTTTATTGCCATATGAAAATCAAGGTCAATGAAATTACCATATTTGGTTCCTTACCCATAAGCCAAATGCCATAAGAACTGGTGTGACATACAATGTGATTTCATGAGATTAGTCTCAATTTTTTATTGTCATGTTGAA
Organism: Sphaeramia orbicularis; assembly: GCF_902148855.1. NCBI lineage: Eukaryota > Metazoa > Chordata > Actinopteri > Kurtiformes > Apogonidae > Sphaeramia > Sphaeramia orbicularis. The sequence continues at coordinate 11,213,139 of NC_043969.1, read as the reverse complement.
AATCAAGGTCAATGAAATTACCGTATTTGGTTCCTTGCCCGTATGTGGCAAAATAGATAGATAGATAGATAGATAGATAGATAGATAGATAGATAGATAGATAGATAGATAGATAGATAGATAGATAGATAGATAGATAGATAGATAGATAGATAGATAGATAGATAGATGGAATGATAGGAAAAAATAGAATTAAAAATACCATATAACTGAAATAATAACCTGAAGTAAAAACAATAAAAATACAAATCAAATGATATTCAGCCTTACTTTTTTGTAAATTTGAGTCCTTTTCAGAGAGATAGATAGATAGATAGATAGATAGATAGATAGATAGATAGATAGATAGATAGATACAGCAGCATGAGACAGTAAACGTTAAATTCAATAGAAAAATAAAGAGAGGATAAAAAATATAAAAACATTTGTTAAAGTGCCTGACATAAATAGTTGTAATAATAGTAAATAAAGTAACATAGTACTTTGTAAATAAATAAATAAATGAATATCTCGCAGACTGACTCGCATAAGTAAACATGATTTGAGTCCTGGTCAAGGCTCAGCTGTGGTGAATCACTTTGTTAAACAGCAAAACACACACTGCTGGACAAGGATTATCTGGGATGAGATTTCTAGGGTTAAATCCGTTGTAGAATAGGTCACGGTCTAACTCTTTGTGTGTGTGTGTGTGTGTGTGTGTGCAAGTGTTAGTCCAACAAACGCACACATATGGTTTCTATGTGTATGTGTGGGTTACAGTGCATGCTAAATCTGCACTGCAAACCTTGAACGACCATTGTAGTGTTTGGAATAGTGAAGCTATGTACAAGTGAGAGGTGGAGGAAGAAATAATACATTTATACAGGGTGGGGAAGCAAAATTTACAATATTTTGAGGCAGGGATTGAAAGACAGTGTATGACCAATTAGTTTATTGAAAGTCATGAGAATTTATTTGCCACAAGAAAATGTACATAATAGAAAATGTTTTTATTCTGTGTGTCCTCCTTCTTTCTCAATAACTGCCTTCACACGCTTCCTGAAACTTGCGCAAGTGTTCCTCAAATATTCGGGTGACAACTTCTCCCATTCTTCTTTAATAGTATCTTCCAGACTTTCTCGTAATAGTTTTGCTCATAGTCATTCTCTTCTTTCCATTATAAACAGTCTTTATGGACACTCCAACTATTTTTGAAATCTCCTTCGGTGTGACGAGTGCATTCAGCAAATCACACACTCTTTGACGTTTGCTTTCCTGATTACTCATATGGGCAAAAGTTTCTGAAAAGGTATGGATAATAGTGTTAGGTATGATTATGACATCAATATATGTTTGGTTTCAAAACAATTGAGAAAAAACAACTAAATGTTCATTGTAAATTTTGCTTCCCCACCCTGTATATAAACTGATATTTTATTAATTGTATATAAGAATATTGTAAAAACCTAATGGGGGCGGGGGTGTAAAGTTTCAACTATGAGGTCTGGCTCACACATATTAAAAGGCAAAAAAAAAAAAAAAAAAAAAAGGAAAGAGGCGAGAAGGGAGAGCAGAGGACAGAGGTTGTGTTTGAGTTCAGGTCTCCAGTGCCATCATCAGCTTTCCCCTGCATTCTGACCTTTGACCTCACTTTAATGCAAACAGATAACTCTTGCCCTCCGTCTCTGCGCCTTTTTCGGTGCCCTTCTCTGTCTTTATCTTCTCATTTTTATCGTTTTGACGACTCTCGGCTCTCCGTTCTCTGAGTACATCACACATTATTATATTGTAGGCATGTGTGTGTAAGTCTTAAGAAGCAGTAATTGGGGTTATCTCTACAGAGGATTGTGTAAATGACTGGAGCTGTGAATCTATTCAAGTACAAGTTCAGTGTGGAGAACATTAGACTTGACTAAGTATCCTAAATAACACAAATGGACTCTGAGGGTGTGACCGTTTCAAACTAATTTAAGGTCAGTGTAATGCTTTTAATTACAGGCACTTAACAGCGTCGTGTGGTTACATAAATACAGCGGTTCACAGCCTGAGACAGTGGCGTGGGTTATGGTCAACTTAAATGGTTCACATGGTATTTTAGGATAGTAGTATGACAGTAAGATTAATGCAAAATACTTATGCACTTAAAAGATAATTATTGCTATTACGTTGTGGCTGTAATTCTCATAGTTTTGGCTATCATTTCAGTGTTTATGGTTGAGTTTAGGCAAGAAAGAATAGAAAAAATTCACAGGTTGTAAACAAGCCGGACATTTATGGAGCTTATTCTGAGGTGAGCTGAACTACACTCATCTTCCCTATTGCAATTAGGACCAACAAAGATTCTTTTTTTTATGAATCATTAGAGCCATTAGTCGCTTTTCCATTGGACATATGTGTAAAACTTTACCGATATTTACTAAATTTAGAAAAAAACAGAAGTGGGTAATGTCGGTTTTTCCATTAAATCACAAATGCGATGATTTGTTTATTTATTATCGCAAGATGACACAAGAAGTCGTTCCATAAACATGGCTACGAATATAAATATCACGTTGATTTAAAGATATATTCATTATTATTACACTGGGTTACAAAAAAATATTTTTTGCAAGTTCTTTAGGTTTTTTCAACTGAATTAGGAACATTTTGCACCGCTAAATCCAAAAATGACATCTGTTTTTCTCAATCAGGTCAGGTTTTTTTTGCTAATTTGATTTTAAAAAATGTGATCTTCTCACTAAATATAATAAGTAATACCAAAATAAGATTGGTAAGCACACTTTATGAAACTTGTGACTTGATTCCTGTTAGGTACAATGGTGTATTCACCGCAGATGTAGCAGAATACGTCAGGCTTATTTTTGCAAGATCTTCTAGTCGAAGCCATTTCATTCACCTGTAATATTAAAAAAAACATTAATCATAAATTGGCAAAAGTAAAATCTTCAGAACTCGTTTATTGCAAGAAATATGAAAGAATTTTGTATCATATGATGTGAAAATGCCCATAAATGTAAGCAAAAATGTTAAAAAGCCAATATGTAGCATAGTTCAGAAAGCTGACCTGATTGAGCAAAATGAATGTGATTTTTGGATTCAGCACACCAAAATTATCCTAAATCAGCTCAAAAAACTTAAACAATAAATTTGTTGTTGAGCAGTGTTATATATTACCTTTCTATCCTGTACTAATGCTGCGTTCTGGGCCGTTTTTTGAGCCCGTAAGTCACAAATTCAAACCACAACTCACGACTTTGTTACGTTCCAGGCAAGTCACGCCAAACTGCTTGAGCGCAAGGAATTGTGGTAGTTAGATGGACACAAACCAGCATGGTGGACCGTATGTTATGCTCATTTACAGTCATTTCTATCCCAGAGGTGCTTGCTCTTTGCTTATTTGTGGGAAACAGAGGAGTAAAAACAGTGCATAAGGCAAGAGAAGCTGTTATAACTTTTATGTTATGTTATTTGGATATTTGCATACGTATTTGGTATTAATTTATTCTCGCACTCAATGGACTGAAAACTAGCTAACGCTAGAGCAGCTGCTGATTATGCAGAACATTTGCCGATAAATAATGTCAGAGCAATACCTTAAACCGGTTTTTGATTCCCATCCCTAGCCACAGGTGTAATTCATCATGGGTGTTGGTATGGGTGTGGCAAAGTTACATATACCTGGTGTGTGAGTTGGGCGGTGTGTGTGTGAAGACAGCCCCAAACAATTTTCTGACCGTGAGACAGAGTGGATTAAGTTGGTCGGCGCTTTCAGTGTTTTTCTTGTGTTAAGGAGCCTATTTTGTTTATTTGTAGAAATTATATGGAATGACAGTTGTGACCTATAATGAACTCTGGGACTTGATATTAGTGAATAAATAGATTGGCATATCCAAAGACAAAGAAAACCAGCCGGACATTCATTCGTGCACGCGTCAAAAATACAACAGGTTGAACCCTTCCACACCGTAGTAGTAGCTAAAGGTAAAGCCACTACACTGCTGATGTCATCATTAGGGATGCACCGAAACCAATACGAGTATCGGCATCGGCTCCGATACTCATTGTATGTATTCGTTCTCGTACTCGTAAAAGATATCTGATACAAATGCACCGATACCACTTATGGCCGTGTGACATTCCCAGTTCAGTGCAGCAGGTACACAGCGGTGGAATAATGTGTGGGGAGTGCGAAGAGTGTGGAGATTTTTCAAAATAAATGACGGTGAAAAAAGTAACGCTGACTGCAAGTGACGTTACAGACACAGACAGATATGGACGCAGCGTTCTGTCCGTCCTCTGCGTACGTTCCATCTGTTTTCCAGGTGCTGGCGGATGTGTAAACAGAATGAGAATACCAGCAGATGTACAGAGCGGTGTGGACCGCCGCCAGCAGAAGTGAAAACTAAACTTATCGCTCATTTATCTTTTCTCTTCCTGCTGAAGCTAAGCTGTTAAACCTTACCAGTGAAAACGCTGCAATATTAGTATCACATTAGTGTGGCCTCTGTCGTCTCCATGTTTGTTATGTTACGCCCCGGCTAGGGGACCCAGGGTGCAACACGAAGTTTGCGATCACTTTTCCTCACTCCCAAGCCATAGAGAAGGAAACCCTGGACATGGGTTTTGCAAGTTTAACAAAAAGGTGATTTATTTTACAAGGTGCAACATAAGGATATTGAAAACTAGACAGAAAGGTAACTGAAACTTCAGGGTGGGCTCTGGCCAAAACAACAAACAAAACTGCACTAATAAGTATATTAGGCTGACCTGCAAAACAAAAGAACCAAAATACAAGGTCTAACCTTCCTACCTAAAACAGGAGAAAACGAGATAAAACAAACAGGGCAGCCCACCCCTACTTCTGAACAGGACTTCTGGTGGAATGGAGGCAGGGTTGGGAGTGGAGGAAGAGCGACACAGGTCCGCCCCAGCTCCGCGGTCTTTAAAGGTCCGCCTCCTGTTGCTGCTCCAATCACGGGGGTGCATTTGGCTCGGCACCTGCAACATATTATCCACTCATACACACAACAAAGGACACACCCACAGAGTGACACTACGACCCACCTATGGGTCGTAACAGTTATTACTGACTTTCTTCTTCTTCTTCTCAAAAAACTTTACTCTTCTTCGTGGTATTTGTCCAGTATGGTTAATTCAGAACGGTGCCCCCTGGTGGATTAATTGAGAAACGCTCATTCCAACACATTAAATGTCAGTAGCAGCACTTTGTTCCAGTCAGACTAATGACAACGACAATAAAGCACATTTACAAAAGGAACTAAGAACTGGAATGGGGTTATTATTATTGGTATTCGTATCGGCAATCGGTATCGGCAAGTACTCAAATGTAAGTACTCGTACTCGGTCTGGAAAAGTGGTATTGGTGCATCCTTAGTCATCACATCTATGCATGTGCTGATGTCAGCGTATCAGTTGCCTCTATATATGTGGCAAGTTTGAAGTAAATTGAAACAAAACTGATGTTTTTATAAACATTTGAAATTTTGCCCATTATAAGTAAATGGGAGAAAAAAAATGTAAAAAAAAAAAAAAAAAAATCATAAAAAATGTGAACTTTGACCTACTTTTCCCAAAATATAAATCCATCTATTATGGGTCATTGGCAATCTATAAATCCAATTTGGTATGAATTCAACAAATACTTTTACTGCTACAGACATTTGAAATATCACCCATTGTATGGAAATGGGAAAAAAAAGATTTTAAAAATTAATAAAAAATTTAAACTTTTACCTACTTCTCCCAAAATGTAATGACATCTATTCTGGGTCACTGGCAATCTATAAACCCAATTTGGTATGAATTGAGCCAGTACTTTGGCTGCTAGCGTGTTAACAAAGAATGAAACAAATTGAACCAAAAATAATACCCCTTGCCTCCCCTAATAAATAAGTAAATAAAAAATACAGTCTTTTTTCTAAACTCCACACACTGAAAACAATGAATGGTTTCAAACTATCACTGCATTCCATCAATGATGACACAACAAATCTGTTTTCAGTCAAAGCTCTGAGAAGACCGGTCTGAACTTCAGCAACACAACCTTCAGTAAGAGCCTATAATTTAGTCGCATGAAGCACCAGAAATTTATTATCTGTCAGCCTTTCTGCAAGAATAATCTGTGTTTTGGTGACATCTTCAGCACATGTAAACTGAAATTGAATGATTGATTTTCTGTAATGAAAGACAAAGTGCTGGGATAGAGATTTGAAACAGTAGAAGAGTGGATAGATGGATGGATAGATAGATGACACATTTTCACACATTTCCCCCGAGGTCCACTATAAAGCCATGGAGTAGAATATAAAGCAAAAATAAATGTGGGCATGTGGCTGTGCATATCTTCACAGAAGTGTGTCGGAGTGTATAGGTGTTTACTGCTGTGTATTGATCGGTGCAGGGCAATGTTTTATTAAACAGAGGTGGAGATGGGGGTGTCAGAAATAGCCTGATGTCCTTTACTGCTTATAAAGCCTCTTTCAGAAAGGGATTTGTTTTTGTTTTTTTTGTTTTTTATTTATTTATTTATTTATTTTTATTGCAATTGCAAGTCTCAACCCTACTTTCATCCCTTTAATCCAGGGGTGTCAAACTTATTTTCTTCTGGGGGCCACATTCAAGCACAATTTAATCTGAAGTGGTAAAATTAAATTGTAAAATAATAACAGTGAAAAAAGTAAAACTATATAACGATCAGGTTTACATCTACGAAGTTTCCTTAAAAATCTGATAACATGAACAACTTGAATTGTCTTAAGAAAAACAAATGCAATTTTAACAATATTATGCCTCGGTTTATCAGTTTGTCGTTCACACATGTGCATTACAATCGCACAAAACATTTAGTAACAGGTAGAATGTTGGTAAGATTGCATTTTCTTTTCTTAAGACATTTCTCTTTGTTCATATTTGTTCAGGTTATTCACATTTTTTGTGAAAGTGTAGTTTGGTAATTTAACATTTTCATGTAATTTTACTTTTTTACAGCAAAAAAAGAGAAAATGTGGGGTTGACATTATTTATAGGTTATTATGATAATATTTTACTGGTCTGACCCACTTGAAATCTAATTGGACTGTATGTGGAACCTGAATTAAAATCATTTTGACATCACTGATTGTTAATATCTTCAGTGTAATTTTTGCATTTCACAAATCATCCCACGGGCCGGATTGGACCCTTTGGCAGGCCGGATTTGGCCCCCGGGCCGCATGTTTGACACCTGTGCTTTAATCCCTCATTACCCTGTTATTCTTGTTTTCTCTTGCCATTTTTTTTTTTTTTTTCTTTTTATTCCCACCGGTCTAAATGTTCTTCTCCGCGTTTTTTTTTTCCGTCATCATCCTGAGTTCTTCTCTCTCCCAAATAATTATCTCACATGTAGCTTTTTACATTTCTTTCAACCCTTCCCGCTCTCCTCTTCCGTTTCCTCAGTGCTTTATTTCATCTTCGCCTCGCTTTTCACTTTTGCACCACTCGTCCTTTTTTTTGCATTTTTCCGCCTCCTTCCTGCGTCTTAACTCGTCCTCCATCTCCGCATCTCCCATTCATTCCTTTTATTCTTCAGTCTCCCACTCCCGCCGCCGTTCTCTCTCCTCCCCGCCTCCCTGGAGGGAATGCTAGCAGATAAGCCGGTTCGAACGGACATGCTTTTTACCTCCTCTTCTCTCCCTTTCATTTCGTCTTCTCACTTCTCCCGGTCTCAGAGGTCCCGCAGACCCCTGTGGACTTGATCTACAAATCCCCAGTGCATCTGCACCTCTCTTTCCACATCTCCCACCTCTACACTCCTGTGTCCCCCCGGTGTGAGAAGAGAGATAATACCGCATGCATCCATGTACTTCTTCATCTTCTTACTGTCTTCCTCCTCATTCACCCATCATTTTCTTCATTCCCAAGAGAAACAGACACACACCTAAGCCCCACAAACACACACATATAGTCCTGTCAGAGTAACTGTGTAGAGAACTAGCAGCAGTAACCAGGCTGAGATCTTGTACAGGTTGTTCTCTGCTCGCTGTCACACATTTTAACCACCAAGAAGTGTGAAGTATTTGTGCAACTCAGTAAGCATATGTCTGTCCATGCATCCTATACAGTGTTACAAAAGTAATGGATTACAGTAACAGATTACTTTTTGCTGTAACGCAGTAGTGTAAGCCATTACTAATCAATTTTCATTAATATGTTACTTGGTGCATATTCAATAGAGCTTGCGTCACAACACATTTTTCACCCATAAGTTTTTTTTTAATAGGGATAGTTAACCCTATAACACCCAACGAATCATATTTGATACATGAGTTTTGAAGCCCTCTTAATGATCAGTATGATATTTTTTTTCTTGAAAAAACCTGATGTATATAATTAGATACATGCAATATACAGATAATCCACCAGGGGGAGGAATTCGTTCACCAGAAGCCTTTCTAGTGACACTACAAGCTTGTCACTAATGACGATGTTTGTGTTATATTATGTTTTTGTTTGTTCAAAAATAATAATATTTGAGCATTAAGACCCAATGTATCAAATATGATACAGAATTGAAACTCATACATGGAAATTGATATTTGAAACAATTTTTTTTTGGTTGTTAAGAAGGAACCAATAAAGGTTCCAATTTCAAAAAACTGGAATTTTCTGTCAATGATTTAATGGTTCAGGCTTTACAGGGTTAACAAGACAAACAAGAACAACACATAAACAAAAGGAAAATCAAACAAGTAAACAAACCTAAAACAACAACAATGACAACATCATATTACAACGAAAAAGATCATAAATGTAAAGAGCAACTAAACAATATAGACTGATTAGGGGCGATAGGGTAAAGGGGAAGTGGGGAGTGTGAATGAAAGTGAGGAAGAGAAAGGGGGGAGTAAGGGGGAAAATAATAATTATTGTAATAATGATAATGATAATAACAACGACACAAAAATTTCTAATAACAATAATACCAATAGTCTAATTTGCTTGTAATTTAATATTTATAATAACCTATTTATATCAATTACTATCAGTTTGAATTTATATTAATTAATTTAAATTAATATGGCTATGGCTATGGGGGGATGGAGTCAAGCACACAGACCCCATAAATTAATTGCTCAAATGAAAAAAAAAAAAAAAAAGCAAGACTGTGAGACCTTAAATAATCAAAAATGCGTTTGTAAAGTTCTATTTCCTGTTGGTGTTCATCCAATGGGTGAAGACGGCAGAAGACAGTCCATTGTCCACATGGACGTATGCTCATTACTAACCCTAACCCTTTATTATAGAGTTAAAGCAATGTCCAAGCATGAAAGAATTTAAAAGGAGGTACAAAGACACAATTTTTCAGAGGTACAGGGATGAGAGAGGTGTTGGGTGTCACTGGGTGTTATAAAGATGTACAACAAGGTAGTATGTGTGTGTATATGTATGTATAGGTGTGTATGTGTGTGTGTGTATAGGTGTATATGTGTGGGTGTATAGATCTGTGTATGAATATATATTTACATATATGTGTTATCGCATTATGTGTTTATGTAAATCATAGTATATTTGTTCATAAAACCATAGAGCCGGAAACCAAATTATTTAATAGTAAGTATCGGTCATATTATGGTATATAGTATAGATACGATTAGACTAGAAAGGATATTATTGTTATTAATTATGTAAGGAGAAGGGGTGGGAGTTTATAAGTTTTACTTGTTCTCACTCCTTTTTTGAATATGTATTATATGTCTTATGTTTAAGTGTTTTGTTTATTTATTTTCTTCTGTTTTGACATTCATATTCGAAATAAATACATAAATCAATCAAAATCAAGCGACCCTGCTTTAGTGTCATTAGGAGCTAGTTAGCATGATCCCTGTGATCCGCAATGACAAGGTAAGCTAACGTTTCTATGACTAGTTAAATTCTTTATCGATTGCAGATTTATATACCGGTGTCCTCAGCGACCCCTGATTGAACATGTAAAATGTTGGAAAAAATGCAAGTGTTCCGACTGGGATTCAAATGTCATAGACTGTAGCGTTACTTACTGAGCTATCCGTTCACATGTATTTCAGGGCACAAATTTATGCATCCCAAGACTCTCCTATCTCTTGTATTGGGGGAGGGGGGGGGGGGGGGGTGTACTGCACATGCACCATTTATGACAAGAGTCTGTATGTAACTAACACGACTCCTTGTTGAGCCGCATTATGTAATAAATTCCCATTATGTTATAAAAGTTCAAAATGTAATAAGAATGTCACACCATCTTGTAATAAAGCCGCATTATGTAATAAACTGACGCATTTTGTAATAAACTACCTCAACGCATTATGTAGTAAATTTTTTCACATTATGTAGTAAGTTATTACAATTTGAGAAATTCATTACAAAATGCACTTGACACATTTTTATTTTCAGGAAAATGTAATAATATGGTTAATTTCCAAGATCATAAGACACTGTATCACACACAACTGACACGACAATAGAATAACAATGTGCTAAATTAATCTTTAAACTGTGTGGTTAAAGTTCTGATTACATTACCTGTAGCTCCTGTGACTAATTTCTTCTAAATTGCTCTGAAATTATATTAATTTGGATTGTTATTACATAATGAACCATGTCATTACATTTTTTTTTTCTTAATAAAAATGTGTCAAGTGCATTTTGTAATAAATTTCTCAAATTGTAATAACTTACTACATAATGTGAAAAAAAATTACTATATAATGTGTGGACGTAGTTTATTACAAAATGCGTCAGTTTATTACATAATGTGGGTTTATTACAAGATGATGTGACATTCTTATTACATTTTGAACTTTTATTACATAATGCGGCTCAACACTCCTGTGTTACTTTTAATGCATTACAATTCTGAGACAGTAATATTGTAAGGTAAGGGATTGCTTACAGGGTGGGGAAGCAAAATTTACAATATTTTGAGGCAGGGATTGAAAGACAGTGTATGACCAATTAGTTTATTGAAAGTCATGAGAATTTATTTGCCACAAGAAAATGTACATAATAGAAAATGTTTTTATTCTATGTGTCCTCCTTCTTTCTCAATAACTGCCTTCACACGCTTCCTGAAACTTGCGCAAGTGTTCCTCAAATATTCGGGTGACAACTTCTCCCATTCTTCTTTAATAGTATCTTCCAGACTTTCTCGTAATAGTTTTGCTCATAGTCATTCTCTTCTTTCCATTATAAACAGTCTTTATGGACACTCCAACTATTTTTTGAAATCTCCTTTGGTGTGACGAGTGCATTCAGCAAATCACACACTCTTTGACGTTTGCTTTCCTGATTACTCATATGGGCAAAAGTTTGTGAAAAGGTATGGATAATAGTGTTAGGTATGATTATGACATCAATATATGTTTGGTTTCAAAACAATTGACGTAGTGCCTGCTGAGAAAAAACAACTAAATGTTCATTGTAAATATTGCTTCCCCACCCTGTATAAAAAAAACAGTAACAAGTAATCTGTAATATATTACAGTTTGGAAGTAACTTGCACAACACTGATCCTGTAGTGTCCTCCCAACACTCACGCTGCATCTCCCCGCTTCCCTCCATCATCCAATCCAGACTCGAGAAGGTCAGAAGGAGGGTGTGAGGATCTGAAGTGCCTCTCTGACACCTACTGAGGAGTAGATAAGGAGGAATAGGTGAAGAGGGATGACATGAGGGAGAACCAATCAACAGGTCCAGTCATGACCTTTGAGATACAGCCTCTCGTCACGTTCACCGAGGCTCGACACTCAGACCTCAGTGTTTTCTCTCATCCCCTGCCTCCGTCACCTTTTCTTTTTGCTATTTCTGTCTTCTTCGTTGTATAACAAAACAACGCCGGCCAGTAACAAAAGAGCGGATTATTATACTGTTATTGATTCATGTTGCATTCATTCACTTCTCTTCGGGCTAGAAATACAGTTTGTAATAGAATCGACTGACTGAAAAAATGTCTTCTGTACAAGAGTGTCAGTAGGAAACAGAAAAAACAAGTGGTGTCAGGCACAACAAACCCCGCCCCTCGCACGTACAGGGTGGGGAAGCAAAATTTACAGTGAACATTTAGTTGTTTTTTCTCAGCAGGCACTACGTCAATTGTTTTGAAACCAAACATATATTGATGTCATAATCATACCTAACACTATTATCCATACCTTTTCACAAACTTTTGCCCATATGAGTAATCAGGAAAGCAAACGTCAAAGAGTGTATGATTTGCTGAATGCACTCGTCACACCAAAGGAGATTTCAAAAATAGTTGGAGTGTCCATAAAGACTGTTTATAATGGAAAGAAGAGAATGACTATGAGCAAAACTATTACGAGAAAGTCTGGAAGATACTATTAAAGAAGAATGGGAGAAGTTGTCACCCCAATATTTGAGGAACACTTGCACAAGTTTCAGGAAGCGTGTGAAGGCAGTTATTGAGAAAGAAGGAGGACACATAGAATAAAAACATTTTCTATTATGTCAATTTTCTTGTGGCAAATAAATGCTCATGACTTTCAATAAACTAATTGGTCATACACTGTCTTTCAATCTCTGCCTCAAAATATTGTAAATTTTGCTTCCCCACCCTGTATAGTCGTTTATTTTGGTTTCGACCCAGCTGATGTCATCATGTCTATGCATGTGCTGATGTCAGCATATAAACTGTATCTATATATGTGCCAAGTTTGAAGTAAATTGAAACAAAATTGATGTTTTTATAGACATTTGAAATTTCATCCATTGTAAGTAAATGGGAGAAAAAAAAGATTTAAAAAATTCTTTAAAAATCAGAACTTCGACGTATTTTTCCCAAAATGTAATCAGGTCTATTTTGCATCACTGGTAATCTATAAACCAAATTTGGTATGAATTCAACCAATAGTTTTGCAGCTACAGAGATTTGAAATTTTGCCCATTATAAGTAAATGGGAAAAAAAAAAGAATGTAAAAATTCATTTAAAAAATTTCACCTTTGACGTACTGTTCCCAAAATGTAATGAGATCTATTCTGGGTCACTGGAAATCTATGAACCCAATTTGGTATGAATTCAACCAATAGTTTTGCTGCTACACACATTTGAAATTGCGCCCATTATAAGAAAATGGGAGAAAAAAATTATTTTCATAAAAAATTTGATCTTTGACATACTGTTCCCAAAATGTAATGAGATCTATTCTTGGTCGCTGGCAATCATTTTTTCAATGTTTTCAATGATTTACAAAATGAATCAAGTGTTTTCTGACTGTAACAAAACACCCTTTCTTCACAAAATCTGTACTCCACAGATAATTGGGGAAAATATATTCACAAGTAATATATTATTCTTATTCTTATTATATATTCACAATTGTCAATAAAGCTGGAATAATTTTGTTTTCAGGGACATTCTTCTTGTTATTCCTATTTCTACACATTAGTATCAAATCCAGTCCAACTTTATTTTTAAAGCACTTTAAAACAACCACAGTGGACCAAAGTGCTATACAGAAAAATAAATTTAAAAAAACAAAACAACGGAGTAAAATACAAGAATAGATTAAAAGACATAGAAGAACTGTAAAACATAAAATAAAAATATAAAATAAAAAAAACAAAAAATACAGAAGAATAGATAAATCCTAAATAAAATAATAAAATACAGGAATAGATTAAAAACATACAGAGCTGTACAATTAAAAACAACAACAAATAAGAGCAATAAACCAATACCAAATAAAACAATTCAATAAAAATAATACATCCAAACATCTTACGTGGCTTCAAAAGCCAAGGAGAAAAAATGGGTTTTAAGAAGGGATTTAAAAACAGAAGAGGCCTGTCTGATAATAATAGATTAATGATAATTATTTAATAATAAGCATCAGTCATATTATAACATATAGTATAGATATGTTTAGACTAGGAAGGTTATTATTGTTATTAATTATATAAGGAGAAGGGGTGGGAGTTGATTAATTATACTTCTCACTCCTTTTCAAAAATGTTTTATATGTCTTATGTATACAGGTTTTGTTCATTTATTATCATGAGATGACATGAGATGTCATTCCATAAACATGGCGACAATCCTAAATATTATGTTGATTTACAGATATATTCATTATTATTATTATTATTATTATTATTATTATTATTATTATTATTATTATTATTGTTATGTATAAAGCAAAGAATAACTTACTACCAGGCAATATTCAAGAAATGTTTTGTGAAAGAGAGGGAGGCATTGATTTACGGGGAAAATTTAATTTAAAGATTCATAAAGCACGCACTACATTAAAAAAGTTTCTGTATTACCATCTGTGGAGTAAAATTATGGGGCAAATTGTGTGTGGAGATAAAACAAATATCAAACATAATTCAGTTTAAAAAAAAAAAGATATAAAGAACTGATTCTTGAGAGGTACAGTATTTAATAATGACAATGAGGCCAGTTTGTTTATGAATGATGTTATACTGAGAAATCTGCTGGAATTATTGAAACAAATAGTTGAGTTGTTGAGTCTGTTTGTATGACTGTACTGATATGAACATTTTGTTGTGAATAATTCAGTTACTGCATTATGGATTGTTGCGGTTTGATGCTAAAATTAGGACAATAGTATTGTTGTTGTTGTTGTTATCTTTATTTATTTCGAACATGCAAAAAAAAACAAAAAACAAAACAAAACAACAACAATAAATAAATAAATAAATAAATAAATAAATAAACAAAATAAATAAATAAATAAACAAAATAAAAACAAAATAAAACATTCAAATGGACAGAATCTATCTCCAAGCACATAGAAGTCTGAATTTTGCATGGTCGAGTATTGTTTGATTGTTGTATTAAGTTAATGATAAAGGTGTAAAAGCACTGAGGGGTAGGATTAAATAAGTTTATACTTCTTCCTACTCGTTTTCAAACATGCAATATTCAGACTTGTATGTGCTTGAAGATAGATTCTGTCCATTTAAATGTTTTTTTGTTTTTTGTTTTTTTTTTGTCTTAATTTGCTTTGTTTTGTTTTATTTTGTTTCTTTGCATGTTTCAAATAAATAAATAAATAAATAAATAAATAAATAAAAATTATATGTTACCCCTCTATCTTGTACTAAATTAAAAAATGACTGGGTTTCCTGGTGTGTCCACACATACCGCGCCATGTTTCTTTAAAAACTCTTCTTCTTCGCTTGTTGTAACATCCGTCAACATCAGTTTGTTTGTTTTGTTTTGTTTTGTTTTTTTTTATCATATGACTCTAGTTGCGAAAAAAGGTCTTTCCATTGTAGTTTTGCGTAATATACCATTTGCACTACGCCTGAAAAACCACCTCTTGCCAGCGCAAAAACTTTTAATCGAAAAATGAGACTTTTGGCAAAATTGTCATTTTTTTCTTAGGTAAATTTTTATGTGCAAGCTATATTTGCACAATTTGAGGGTCAATGGAAAAGCGACTACTGTCTTGTAATGCGTTTGGAAATGACCAAAAATAGTCACTTGCCCAATAAAGGGTTAAACCTTGTACTGTATCAGGTGAACACAGATCAGTTTCATAGAAGTGAAACAGACATTCGCTCTCTGCCTGATCATGATGAGGCGTTAGTGTTTTCAATCTACTGTCACCAATGGCGACTGAACCAAATTGTCAGAAGCTACATTTGGCTCCTTCTCACCGTCCTGCTGTGAGAACAGGCCCTTCCATTCACAAGTCACACAAGCGCTAGTCTGGACACAATCAAACATGCTGAAATTTTCCAAGACGCTCAGCCAGACTGTCTGACTTTGGCAGATTTTGGCAGAATCTGTCACCTGCACCTCATTTGCATATCCCAGACATATTCCCAGATGGTGGCAGAAGGTCCAACATCTCTGAATCCTGTGAGGGCAGGTGGAGATGTGGATACAGCTGCTGTGTCACAGATACATGGGTTTGGGTTGTAACAGGATATCCAAAGAGCAAGCATTACACTGTAAAAAAAAACAAAAAAAAACAGTATTATTCCTGCAGCAGGGGTGCCGAATAAATACCGTTAAATAACAGAAAATAACCATCTCATAAAAATATGGTAACTTTCTATAATTAAAATACAGTTTTTTGCTCTAACTTTACATGAGATTTTGCATTTTCTTTTTTTTTTTTTTACTTTTTAATGTTTAATAAAGAATATGTTCATGTATTAAAACAATGAAATTACCTATAAATATATATATAAACAATTGTCAATAAGATTAACTTGTACAATCCACTGATAAAAAGTGTATTTGGACAGTTTATCAGTGCTTATACATGTTATACATTCACAAACATACATTTATTCAACATTTTTGTTGTGAAACCGCCTGTAATTACACAAGATATTTGTTAACTAACGAACAAGTCTTGTTAAACTTACAGAACAAATACTTATTTAATGGTTAATTGTCAGTAATTTTATCTTCTTGGTTTTTTTTGTTTTTTTTTTCTACAGTATTAAACTTTAAATTAACAGTTTAATCTCATAAATAGAAAAGAAATATTTGTGAAATTATGATATATTTGCAAATGTATTTTAACTGTATTTTTCTATGATAAAAGAAAAAAAAAAATTGAAATTTTTTGGTTATTTAAAGTTAGTTTTTCATGTTTTTTTCCATTTGACATGTAAAATCACAGTCTATTTTTGTCACTTCATTGATATTTTCTTGTATCTTGAAAATACAGGAAAAATCTGTAAAATAAATGGTGAAAATTCTGTTAAATTACAGATTTTTTTTTAGTGTACATTAAAGGGTACATTACATTCATTATCTCGATTCAATTTGTGCTTTCTTTCTTTCTTTCTTTCTTTCTTTCTTTCTTTCTTTCTTTCTTTCCCTATGGGATTTTCCATTTCCATTCATTTTATATATTATAATGATCATGTCAATAATTATCATGATAAATGTCAAATCAACATTAATTTTACACTTCAATGTAAATTTTACTTTTTTTTTATTGATAGTTATTTAAAATGATTATTTATGGTCCAGGTATTTCAAAAATGTAGAGGCATGAGAATATATTATATAGTGTACTATAGAATATACTGGAGAAAAAAAATGATGTTGCACAAAATTAAGTAAAATCTCTGAAGCGTTATTTAAGCATAGATGACAGTATAAAGGAAATAAACCCTAAAGACAAAATAAATATTATATTATATTACATTATATTATGTTATATATTATTTTATATTATATTACATTATATTTTGTTATATATATATATTTTATATTATATTACATTATATTATCGATATATTGTGTATTATTTATTCTGCAGATTTATCATGAAACAGTCCTTTCTTTCTTTCTTTCTTTCTTTCTTTCTTTCTTTCTTTCTTTCTTTCCCTGTGGGATTTTTCCATTTCCATTCATTTTATATATTATAATGATAATGTCAATAATTATCATGATAAATGTCAAATCAACAATCATTTTACGCTTAAATGCAAATTTTATTTTTTTATTGATAGTTATTTAAAATGATTATTTATGGTCCAGGTATTTCAGAAATGTAGAGGCGTGAAAATATATTATATATTCTACTATAGAATATATTGGAAAAAAAAAAAATCAATGTTGCATAAATTTAAGTTAAAACAAACTCTGAAGCATTATGTAAGCATAGATGATAGTGTCACGGAAAAAACCCTAAAGACAAAATAAAATATTATTGCAATAAATATATATTATAGTATATATTATTATTGTTTACTCTGCAGATTGATCATGAAACAGTCATGGATAAAAAAAAAAGAAGAAAAAAACAACAACAAAAAAAAACCAAATACATAAAATAAAATAACAGCTGACCATCTGAGTGCTGATATTTTACTCATGATATTTACCTGCATTCATCTCAGTATTATTCACAAGCATTGTTGAGAAATTCCATCCTGACTTGTGATTGAATTTAACCAAATAATTCTGTAGAAAGTCTACACATCTTCAAACAAAATGCAGTTTTAATTTGACTGCCCAATGTCCTTGAAAGCGTTTCCTGTACCCACCATTCTGGCATCGATGCGTAAATTACTCTTAGTAAATGGGATATAGCTTCAGACAAAACATCCTCAAGTGGGTGTTTGGCCTTAAGGGGACCACATGCAGTAATTGCTCTTTTCACACCTCCTTTTTTGCTTTTCATTTAAGCGTGTGCGCTCTGCTGAGTGGAGGAAGACTCATTTCTATTTTAAAATCAAGCCATATTTCCAGCAATTTAACAGATATGTAATTGCATGTTTCACAAATTTGGTGAATGACCCACAAATTCACCTCTGAAGACATTGTTTTATGATTTTCTAATAAGCGTCTCTGGCCCTTTTCCATTGTTTTAGCAGCCAAACTTACATTTTTCCATCCTTCTACCTCATCTCTGTCTTAGACCGAAGCCAACGATGCACATGTGGGAATGACGTGTGACGTGTACAGGGGCAGCTATTTCAGGGTGGCCACTGGCTTATTGATTTTTTCATCCTTTTTTTCTCTCCAATAATGCCCAGTAGAGGATGTCAGACAGATTGATTGGGGAAAGTGTGTTGTTTGCACTTGTGTGTTTGTGTGCTTTTTGTGTAACCAGTGGCTGGAAATCGCACACTGCATCATCGTTCTTTGTTGAATGAAATGTGCAATTTGAACACTTGTCCTTCCCTTCGGACGGCTGAACAAAACGCCACAGACAATCAATGACCGAATCAAAAACACATACTGTAGATGGAATACAAACACCAATTGTCAGCTGCTCCCACTCTGGAGGGTCATTCCCCGACTAAAATCAAACAGTGTTCGCAGGCACAAAAGACAGGACATACTCTTGTCAAATGCTAAGGCTGTGTTGAAAGATTTTGGTGATGTGTAAAATTCTGAAAATAATAGGACCTCTAATGTTTACGAATATATATGTATATCCAGAGGCGACTCACAGCCTTGGCCTCCATGGACAGAAAAAAAAAGAAAAAAAAAACGTATTGATGGAACTGAAATGCACAGATCAATGAAGTTTTCCTGTGCAAAGAAAGGTGGTTGGATTTGATACATGTCAGCAGCATCTCTGGTGAGTAGGCTGTGATGTTTTTTTATTTAGGTTTTGTATGGTTTTGTCATGTTGTTACCCTGCCCCCAAAAGGGAGGCAAGGGGTGTTTTTGGTTCGGTTTGTTTGTTTGTTTGATTGTTGATACTAGCAGTAAAACTGTTGGTTCAATTCATACCAAATTGGGTTCAAAAATTGCCAGTGATGCCAAATAGATGTCAGCACATTTTGAGAAACGTAGGTCCAAGTTTCAATTTTTAATGAATTTATTTTATTTTTTTTCCTTATTTAATTATAACGGGCAAAAGTTTACATGTCTGTAGCAGAAAAAACGTTGGCTGAATTCATACCAAATTGGGTTTATAGATTGCCAGTGACCCAGAATAGATCTGATTACATTTTGGGAAAAGTAGGTCAAAGTTCAAATTTTTTAGGAATTTTTCTAAACGTTTTTTTTTTCGCCGTTTACTTGTAATGTGTGAAATTTCAAATGTCTGTAGCAGTAAAACTGTTGGTTCAATTCATACCAAATTGGGTTCAAAAATTGCCAGTGATGCCAAATAGATGTCAGCACATTTTGAGAAATGTAGGTCCAAGTTTCAATTTTTAATGAATTTATTTTATTTTTTTTCCTTATTTAATTATAACGGGTGAAAGTTTACATGTCTGTAACAGCAAAACCGTTGGTTGAATTCATACCAAATTGGGTTTATAGATTGCCAGTGACCCAGAATAGATTTGATTACATTTTGGGAAAAGTAGGTGAAAGTTCAAATTTTTTATGAATTTTTCTAAACTTTTTTTTGCTGTTTACTTATAATGTGTGAAATTTCAAATGTCTGTAGCAGTAAAACTGTTTGTTGAATTCATAACAAATTGGGTTTATAGATTGCCAGTGATACAGGTTAGATGTCATTACAGTTTGAGAAATGTAGGTCCAAGTTTCAATTTTAAATGAATTTGTTATTTATTTATTTTTCCCCATTTACTTATAATGGGCAAAAGTTTACATGTCTGTAGCAGAAAAACTGTTGGTTGAATTCATACCAAATTGGGTTTATAGATTGCCAGTGACCCAGAATAGATCTGATTACATTTTGGGAAAAGTAGGTCAAAATTCAAATTTTTTATGAATTATTATAAACTTTTTTTTGTCATTTACTTATAATGTGTGAAATTTCAAATGTCTGTAGCAGTAAAACTGTTAGTTGAATTCATAACAAAATGGGTTTATAGTTTGCCAGTGACCCAGAATAGATCTGATTACATTTTGGGAAAAGTAGGTGAAAGTTCAAATTTTTTATGAATTTTTCTAAACCTTTTTTTTGCCGTTTACTTATAATGTATGAAATTTCAAAAGTCTGTAGCAGTAAAACTGTTAGTTGAATTCATAACAAATTGGGTTTATAGATTGCCAGTGATGCAGATTAGATGCCATTACATTTTGAGAAATGTAGGTCCAAGTTTCAATTTTTAATGAATTTGTTATTTGTATTTTTTTTTACCCTTTTAATTATAACGGGCAAAAGTTTACATGTCTGTAGCAGCAAAACCGTTGGTTGAATTCATACCAAATTGGGCTAATAGACTGCCAGTGACCCAGATTAGATCTGATTACATTTTGGGAAAAGTAGGTCAAAGTTAAAAATCTTTATGAATTTTTATAATTTTTTTTTTTTTTTTTACCATTTACATATACTGTGTGAACTTTCAAATGTCTGTAGCAGTAAAACTGTTAGTTGAATTCATAACAAATTGGGTTTATAGATTGCCAGTGATGCAGATTAGATGCCATCACATTTTGAGAAATGTAGGTCCAAGTTTCAATTTTTAATGAATTTTCTTCTTTTTTTCCCCCATTTAATTATAAAGGGCCAAAATTTACATGTCTGTAGCTGCAAAATTTTTGGTTGAATTCATACCAAATTGGGTTCATAGATATCCAGTTACCCAGAACAGATGTCATTAAATTTTGGGAAACGTAGGTCCAAGTCTAGATTTTTTATGAATTTCTTAAATCGTTTTTCTTCTCCCATTTACTTATAATGGGTGAAATTTCAAATGTCTATAAATACATCAATTTTGTTTCAATTTACTTCAAACCTGGCACATATATAGAAGCAGTTGATATGCTGACATCAGCACATGCACATACATGATGACATCAGCTGGATCGAAGCCAAAATAAGCTACAATCGGTGCGAGGGGCGGGGTTTGCTGTGCCTGGTACCAGTAGTTAGATAAATGTTGATTGTAAGATACTCCAGATGATGTACATGGTACAGTTGTGGTTGGAGTGTAGGAGTTTGGAGCTGTCTTAACTGGGTTTTTTGCTTTTGTAATAATGGTGTTCACCGTCAGTATACCAAATGTCTCTGTCTCTCTCTCTTTAATGCTATGCCTTGTTATTTTGTGTTTTTTTTTTTTTTTTTTGTATAGTATTGATGGTTTCTATAATTGTGATGTCATAGTGGTGGTATGAAGAGGTGGATTAGGTCGATTATGTCCCCACTGAAGGCCCAGGTACCAAATGCGCGGCCTGTCACTGTGTATATCATATATTTAGAAATTAAAAACTTTCATTTTTGATTCCAGCTCCTAGCAACTGATTTCTGCTGGTGCATTTTTGGAATCCCAGAGTGGGCAACATCTCAACTACACACACACCCCCCTCCGTCCCCCTGTCTCCCCAAACCTCAAACCGCAGCGGGGTTTTTTCAACATTGTCTCATTCTAGACTCATTTCTGCCCAGACCTTGAGTCACTTTGTACAGAGAATGCTGGAGTCTCCGAGACAACCGCTGAAGACTGCTTGGAGATGAAAAAGCCCTTTCAATCCCCAGGACCAAATTGAAATGATATGATACTGAAATGAAGGTTAGCCAGGTGCTTCACAAGAAGACATAACCAGTTGAATCATATCTTATAAAGTCATTTTAAATGGAATGACATTTGTTCCCTCTTGGGACTAACCTTGGTTATACATATCACAGCTAGCACTAAAAGAAATCAAGAACTTTTGTTCCATTGTTTTGCAGCTCTGGAAGTTACAGTCAGAGAAAAAGTAGATATTAGTTTTTGAATTTCTGAGTTGAAAGTACATTGATTTTATATTCCTATTTTTTTTTTTTTAACCTACAATGCGATTATGTGTTATCTTGACCTCTGAAACATCCTAACTTTTTGGATCTGTTTTGGTCTCTTGTGCATAGCATTGTATGTTAACTCTTTCCAAAGTAAAGATTTTTTAAAACTTGAATTTTGTGTATCCATGTGGACAGGGAAAATGGAGCGGTTAGAAAATAATGGCATCACGTCCCATTTTGATTCTGTTATTGTGTATAAATCAGTGTATGACCTGAGGTCAGCACAGATGTCTTGGGACCTTTTGTTCTGCTGAAATTCACATTATTCAAAGAATAAATTCACACAACAACGTAACTTATGTATTCAATAAATTTAACCTACGACTGGTCTTGTCGGGGGCAACAATCCCAGTTTATATTTGGGAGGACAGTAAACAGTAAAATGTCAAAACTCATTCCTTGGTGTGTGTGTGTGTGTGTGTGTGTGTGTGTGGGGGGGGGGGTAAAAATGCTGTATGTTTTTATTGTGCTATCTGGCGTTCTTTCTCTTACTCTCCTGTGAAACTTGCCTTACAGTGTTGTTCAGATGTTTTAAATAATGACTTTAAAAGTAATAATAATATCTTTATCCTAGATCCATCCTGGGCATGACATTTAACTGCTGTCCTGTAGCTTGTGTTACTAGTAAGTTGAGTTACTATTAATGTTAAACCCTGGCCATATTTTCAGGGGAAAAACGCCTAAAAAGACATACCCAAAGTAAATGAAGTATTACTTCACAATAATAAGGTTCACATGGATGTTCTTGGTGTCTATGGACATTTACAGACCTCACAGAATCTATTCCCATTGTCTAAAATATTGTATCTATTACTATGCCTGAGTAAACTGTAACAAACTAAAAGAGAAATTGGAATTTTTTATCCTAGCCTGTTTTTTTTTTTTGGCTGGATTGACGATGATATGCATAAATTAATTGTTCGTGTCGGAGATTTTTAATAGCGTATATTTCACCCCACAAAGATTAACAATCATGTTTGAACATTAAAGTTTGCACTAAAATACAATTTTGATGTACTTTTATTAACATTAGGGTCTAAACTTTGAGCAAAAGTTGAAAAAAAAGCATCCATTGTCCTGATTAATTATATTTTTTATAGTAGATGAATATTAATACAATTTTTTCGGCCCGCGGGCGGGCTGATAGGGCTAAAGGGGTTAATTAATCCAGGAGGCTCATATTATCCATTATTATCACTCATAAACAGTCATCTAAATGATCCAGTGACATTTATGGTGGGTTGTTTCTGAAAACCATGGTAAACCAGCATGAGCTTGTTAATAATCATTAGCTTCTAGCTTAACGGGGATGCTGATAAAATGCGGTGAAATTGGGAAAAAGCAGGACAAATGTTGTTGTTCCTATTACAAGCGTGTGCTTGTCAAACAGTTGGTGTGATAAATGACTTACTGTCTTTCACTGCTGGTTTTAGATCTCTGTTGGACTGGTGACTGACTGTGCCTGCATCTGACTCTCTAAAAATAAAAACAGCGGACCTGCCGCTTGTGCTGAAAGTTGAAGAGAAACTTGTGAACTGTGAATTGTGAGGAGGGGGGCTGGGGGGGGGGGGGTTGTAATTCCCAAAACTTAAAAAAAAAAAAAAAAAAAATCACTTTTATTATTCTAGAACCACTTGTATTGTGCCTTCATTGGATCTTGATAAAGTATTAGAAATTATTTTCTTGTTTTTTCGGGGCGGGACAACCGTATATATCGGGGGGGGGGGGGGGGGGTTCCTCCGATGGGTCTTGAATTGTTTATATTCCAGCTTTGTTGGAATATGTTCCGGCCTTAATCTAAATGTGTTTATATTGACAACTTTAACACTGGTCCAGTTTTGTGTAATGAACATGCACCTGTGGTAACTTAAGTTTAGAACTTAACTTTTTGCTGCTCACCCTCATGACAAATTGTGTCTGCTTGATCTACTTTTATCCATGGTGTCTACAGAAGTCCAACAGAAACAAGAAAAGCACACCCCCCCCCCATTCACCACCAAAATTTCATCATTTCTTCCTTGTGCCAGTATCAACATTTCATGAAAATTTCATGAAAATCCGTCCATAGTTATCCGAGTTATCTTGCTAACAAACAAACAAACAAACAAACAAACAAACAAACACGCAAACACACAAAGCAAAGTGATCACAAGGTAACAATGGTTTGTCCAAGTGTTGGTACCAGTTATTTCTTTCTTTCTTTCTTTCTTTCTTTCTTTCTTTCTTTCTTTAGGATCCCCATTAGCTGTACCATAGCTACAGCTATTCTTCCTGGGGTCCTTACAATAATATTTACAACCAGTCAATGCAAATAACATACAATATAATCATACAAAACAATTTTTCACATACTACATAACATTAAAGAAAATAAATAACAGACAAAATACAGACACGACAGCTCCTTTAGGTCAGCAGCGGTATAGTATATACAGTACATATATTCAATTGGATCAAGTATCAATCATTCAATCAATAGATGCTTCGTGACTGATTTCTTAAATTTCATTTTACAGTTTTCTTGTGTGATGTGTTCCAGTAGTTTGTTCCATTCTTGCATAGCTCTGTATATTACCATTCGTTTCATTGCATTTCTTCTTGATTTGGGTCTGTGTAAGATTGCCTCTGCTTGCCTGCCTGGTTGCATACCTATGTCTATCTGAACTAAAACAAACATTTTTGTACAAGATGGACATTTTTTTTGTTCTAATAATACTTCTAAAGAAAACCAGTAGTGAATAAAGTAATATTTTTTTTTTAACAGAAAGCCAGTTCAAGTGGTTATGCATCACAATAACATTTGTTCTGTAGCCAAACTGCAGTGCAGTGCAAGCTGCTCTATTTGTAGTTGTCCTTCATTGTCATGTAGACAGAGACACACTGTTACCCATAAAGTGGGTATAAAATCAAAAATAAAATAAAAATATAAAAAAAAATAAAATATAAAATCATGATATGACTGTGACAATGTGATTTATTTTTGATAGATACAGTTTAACTGAGACTCATCCAAATCATTGTACCTGGTCAAAGGTGATCATTGATAAGCATAAATAAGAATAAAAAGAGGAAGGTGTCTGACAACTAAATTATTACAACTTTATGGGCAACAATGTCATGAAACATAATGGAAGAAAATATCCATTTAGAAAAATATCAGTTTTAATGTGGACACGGCCTGATCACAATCAAGGTGTACAAGTATATTTGCATCAGTTATTAATCAGTATTGCAAAAAGATCCCCCCAAAACCATTCCCAAAATGTGTCTTTGGCCATCTTATTACTAAATCTTGCAATCCTCCAAATTTGAAGAAAATCGGATAAAAACGGATAAAATGGCGACCCAATGAGTGTGAAAACATGTGCACAATTGTTGTTATAAATATATAATTATTGTTATTAGAGAGCAAAATTATTGTACATAATGTTTTGTAACACAATAAATAATTACTGCTACTGTGTCTTTTTTATTACAAAATACACACATCACATTCATTTGTTGATCATTTTTGTTGAACAGCTGTTGGATTATCAATTCTTATTTTCAGTATTAAGACAATCAACCATTTTGTTCTGAAAACCCTTCTTTTACAGCCCTTTAATTGTAATAATAGAATGAGAACTTGTTATTTAAGTATTATTATGACTAAATATGCATGACTAGACAGATTTTGGTATGCTCCCTGGCTGCAGAAAATTTGGTAACAATGTGGCAAACGGATGTTTACGTCGAACCGCATGTTTTTAATGGTGCATTGTTCACCAAAATTCATGTAGTGTCTGTACACCAATATGCAGGGTGACACAAAAAAACGGGAACTTTTTAACAATCCAATAAAACCAAGAGTGATGGAAGAAAAACATTGAAACCTTAAAACATGCCATTTAAGAAACAATGATGGAATTTTCATTTTTTAAAAATGACTTCCTGTAGATGGCGTCCTCCTGTACGAATGCATTCTTGAAATCTTGAAAAATACGTCCTGTTGGTTTCTTCTTTAGGCCAGATCCAGTCTCTTCAAAGTTATTAATCCAACATTTTATCGTGTGTTTTGATGGAACAGCACCATGACGTCCTAAGTTGTAAAAACGTCAGAACTCCCTCTGCGCAGCTGTCAAACTATCACCGTTTTTATAAAACATTTTTATGGCTAACGCACGCTGTTGCCCGTTCCACTGATCCATGGTTACTAAAATGGGGGTGTGTTTACTTGCTCAAGGTCACTGTCTCACAGTGCTGCCACAATTCCCGTTTTTTTGGGTCACCCTGTACTTCCATCAATAATATGGCGTATATGCCTTATAAATATATTGTTATAACTTGTTCACAAATGTTTATTTCCTCCTGTACCAGGAAGACTTAGTTACAGATCTAACAGAGGTGCGACCATGTGGTAAACCAGATTTCCATTCTAATCTTGTAGAGTCCGTACACCAAGTAGTGTCCGTACACCATATCAAAATATGTGGGTCTGATTTTATTGTTTCTGTCAATATATGGAATTTTTCAGCACGCATGCTTTGGACACTACATCTATGCAATAAACAATGCATGATTATCCTGAGTGCTGAAACATTTGTATATGTTTGTAGGCATTAAATATGGAGGCTATTAGGCTGGAGTGTCCGTACACTGAATAATTTCTGATTTGACAGGGGTACAAGCCTGCGAGATTTTTAGTAGACACCATAATACAAAAATATTTTCGACTTTAAAAGACAAATATCAGACAAATAAAATGGCCTGTCTGATTTTTTGATAAAGCATTATTATTTTTTATCTATATGTGCACCCTTTCTGGTACCCTTGATTGTGATTAGGCCGTCGTGTGGACAGAGAAATACTGTTACCCATGAAGTTGGTATAAAATATTTGACCTCCTCTCATGATATGACTGTGACAATGTGATTAATTTTTGATAGATACAGTTTAAATGAGACTCATCTGAATCACTGTACCTGGTCAAAGGTGATTATTGATGAGCATAAATAAGAATAAAAAGAGGAAGGTGTCTGAAAACTAAATTATTACCAATTTATAGGCAACAGTGTCGTGAAACATAATGGAAGAAAATATCCGTTTAGAAAAATATCAGGGTTAATGTGAACAGGGAATAAATCTGGAGTAAATTTGTCAGATGAAACCTGACCATGGGTTTGAATTTGGGAATTTTCAGTGTTTCCACAGACGTTATGACAATGATAAATACTGGTCACCTCAGAATTCTAGCACTGATAGTTTGTCAGCTGTTCAGAAGCAATTAAACAGAGCAGCCTTCAGGCCTACCTGAGCATATCACAGCGGGGGTCCTTTGGTAGCAGCACAGTACTACATGTCCATAACCTCTCGATATAAATGCACAGTTAATTAAATGCCAACTATATGGCGCAGCCTCTCTCTGGCCTCCTCATTAACCTTCGCTTTTCAATATGTCAGAGGAAGTAACCTTTTTCCCGTCTCACTCATGGTCTCGGGACCCTGTTTTGTGAAGTGAGCATAGTAAGGTACTTTCCAGTCACAACACATTTATTATTCTTTTGTTGTTATATAGCCAGTGCGTAATTTTATCATGCCCTGATTTTAAAGTAGTTCATTATTTGCTTGGAGCCCCGTGGCAAGACTTGCTTTATTAAAACACACTGGCCTGTTAACTTCTGTTAGGGCATGTCAGCTTATTGAAGTCCTCGCATAACATGACTGCATGACTGTATTTTTAACCAGATTTTGCTGGCTAATCTTTTATTAAGTCATGTTTCTTTTAATTATAGCTGCCCTCTATTCTTACCTCCTTAAATATTCACCATCCGTTTTGTAAAGCAACAACCATAAGTGACACTTTACCTATTAATGTCTCAGAAGCAACTGCAGATGGTTTATGATCAAATCAACAATCAGTTTTACTTGTGATCTCGAAGGTGTTTTCCCATTACACTTATAACTCAGGGAAACCAAACAGATAACATGTCTTCATGCACAATCTCATCTTGCCCTTTTTATGCGGTTATTATTGAAAGAGACGGTTATTATTGGAAAATGCCTTGGGTGGTTTCTCATGAGTAATTTCTTCAAATTCACTTATTGTGTGTGTTTGTTCTTCTCTAGGTGTGTAAATGTGTGTGTGTGCATGTGTCATGGATTCCTAAAGGCCTCAGAGCCACAGTAATAAAACGTTTGGGTTCAGCATAATTTCCCTGAAAAACAGATGAAATGTTCAAAGCAACGGAGACACAAACTGTGCATTTCTTTTCCCAAATCACCTCTGTGTATTACCAAAGGATGAGTGTAGTTAAGATTCTAATGATATTACTACTTCAGCCAATACTGCTTAGGGTCCAGACCTTCAATGATATTCACATCAGTTAACCCTTTCATGCATAGTGGTCACTCCAGTGGACAGTTATTCTCCAGCTGTTCTCTTGTATATTCATGGATTTTGTTGTTTTAGTTCCATATCTCCCTGTTAAAATGTGAGAAAACATCAGATTAGCTGCATGAAAAATGTTTTTATTTCATAGTTGTCACGCAGTTTATCACTTTCTGATGATGGGTTTTAAATACATGTTTTTGTTTTTACTTCAAAAATTGGTGTCCAGTTGAGTGGACATTTTTGTAACTCCATGAAAAATAGATTCATAAAAAATTTCAATTGCATTGCTTTTTAGAAATAAAAACACTTGGGAAAAAAACTCAACTAAGATTCTCATAATTCATGCATGAAAGGGTTAATATAATAGTATATATAGTATAGTGTACTTACCGCCATTAAAAACGCACGGGTCAGAACAATATATATATTTGGAAATATATTTTGTACTAACTCCAACTCAACACCTCCCTGGAATTTTCATTCACAGCGGTAGCCGAGTGTAAAGGCTGTTTTATGCGTACCGCATCAGCGAGCTCCGCGCAGCTTCACGCGGCCATTTGACGTCATTTTCACACCCACGCCCCTTCGCGCGGCTCATCTTAAGGCGGCCATACACTGTGCGATTTTAGAGACGATTTCTCACTTGTGCGACTATTTCTGGGATCAGGCCAGATGTGCCTCTAATTGTGTGTTGTGCTTCGTGCAGTGTACATGGGGTAAGGAGAAGCCATTAACACCTCACAACCACCTCACGATCAGCAATCGTGTGTTTGCAAGGAAAACGGAGCTGTTTGAAATCCTGCTGGCTCCTCGTGAGGGTATCGCACTGTCAAAGCAGAGCCACGAGCCGATGTGCCTCAAATTCTCACACTGTGCATGCATGAATACAATAATAGCTAGCTACTGTAAGCTAATTCTGAGCTTACAGTAGCTGGCTATTGGCCTAGTGCAGTTTAGCTGTTGCAGCTTACCTCTAGTTCCCGCTGTAGAACTGACAGCCCATACTGTCCACGTCTGGCCAACCAATTCCTGCACCAAACCAAGGTTATTAATAGTTTTGGATGTTTCATTATAGTTTAGTTTTATTTAGTTTTGACTTTTTTCCCCTCTAATTCAGTTCGTTTTAATTAGTTTTTAGAGCAGGTTTGCTAGTTATTATTAGTTTTTGTTATTTTCTAAATGCTTAGTTTTAGTTTAGTTTATATCGATTATCTTCTTCTCCGTCGAATTCAAATAAATCCCAGACAGGACTCTGCTGCTTTCTCCCAACTTTAGTCTCCATGTTTTTTACAGGTAGAGTGGGGATGAGAAGACGACTGTAAACCACAAGTGACGGACCATTAAATATCATATGGTGCCAGCAGCTAAAGTTGCTTGTAGGGAAATAAATCGATTTCATATCAATCCGACATTGACAAAAACAAAAACTTAGGGAATTTTAGCCGTAATTTTTATACGTTTTAGTTAGTTTTGTAAACACACAATACAGTTTCAGTTTGTTATTGTTTTTTTCTTTTAATTATAGTTTTTATTTATTTCAGTTAACGAAAATGTTTTTACAATTCTAGTTTTCGTCATTTCGTTAGTTTTCATTAATGATAACCTTGCACCAAACACGTCGTCGTCTTTTCTTCTTTTTTAATTCCCCGCAGATAATGGCACATATTGCCAAAGCAGGTTGTTGGTTTTTGTTTAGCACTACCATTTCGTGACTCACGCCAATACACAGTCGTCAATGCACTTTCAGATTCCTTGGTATTTTAACGTTGTATTTCCAGATACAACACTCGAACGTGTCGTGCGTCCTCTAGTGTATGGTCCTACAGTGTGAGCAGTCAGGTCACATACGAGCATCGGTCCGTACAGTGTGAGAACATGAATCGTGAGCCTGACTTTACGATTGAGTCACACAGTTTGAGATGGAGCTGTGTGCAACGATCGAAATAATAACAGCGTATGGTCGCCTTTAAGCAGAAACTCTTCGCTTCGTGCACCTCAGAAAGTTTGTAAGAGACACGCGGACAACATGGCTGACATTCAGGAGCTCCTTGTGGTAGAAGTGCAGAAGTATAGGCACTTGTATGATTCGTCACACTGGGACCACCGCGACAGCCGTGTGGGGAACAATTCATGGAGGGAAATTGCAGTTGCAGTGGGCAAAGAGGAGGAATGGGCAAAAAAAACCTGGAAAAACATTCAGGACAGATATGTGAAGGCAAAAAAGACCGCCAAAGGGAGAAGTGGAGACCCAGGGGGGAGCCCAAATGTCCCACAGATTCTGAGAGAGTTGAACCATGTTTGGTTTGTTATGGCAATTTTCTTCTTCTCTAGTTTTTTTTACTGTGATAGACGTGCGTTTGTGGCACACTGCCCCCTGCAGTTTGGGAATAGATGCCGTGCGGAGCCGACCAGAGTGTAAAAGTACCACGCATACTCTCGTGCCAACTCCCTGCGTCTATTTTCCGCACGTCACGTTTGTGCGGCAAGCATAAACCAGCCTTTAGCCTGAACCTCAGAGTGGGCTAACTAGAACAAACCTGAGGTCCAGTGACTTGGTCTAAGTATTGTGGAAGGCTGATTCCAGCATCCATACTTGTATTTATAGTAGTAGGATTAACTGTCATGGACGTTTGTTCTGTTTGTTTGTGGTTGTGCCAGCACCAGCTGATCTACTTTTTGATAGTTGTGGTTCAGTTATCTGTGCATCAACTGCATCCATACGTCTCCCTCTACCCCCCTCCCCTTTTCCTCCTATTCCCCAGTCTCTCTCTCTTTCTCTCTCTCTCCTCCTTTACCCTCTATCTCTAACCCCAACTGGTCCAGGCAGATAGCTATCCTCTAGGAGTCAGGGTCTGCTCCAGGTTTCTGCTGTTAATAGGAAGTTTTTCCTTCCACTGTCACCAGTCACACGTGTTTGCTCCTGGAGGATTCTGTTGGGTTTCTGTAAATTGGCTTGAGTGTCTGGTTCCAACTGGTTCTATATGTAAAGTGTCATGAGATGTCTTTTGTTATGATTCAGCGCTATATAAATAAAATTTAATTTGATTTGATATTAAATGATTTGGTTTGGGGTTACCTTCATATTAAAGAAGGAGGCACTGGTCATTAGAGAATGAATTGTGGACAAATTGTGATCAGCTTAACACATTTACTCAGTCACTGAATACAGGTACTCAGAAATTGAAAGTGTCATCATTCAATATGGGGTGTGTCCACCTCTGGGTTCTAAACAAGCAGTGCAGTGACGACGCATGGAACTGACAAGTCTCATGGTCCTGTCCTGAGGAATCAGATCAGATCCGATCCAGCACTCAGATGACTGATTGTACAGCGATGACAGTGCACAGACAGACAGCAAGCGACTTCACCACAGCTCAGACCGGCTCGTAACATGCCAATGGAATGTTCTCTCTGTTGTATCGGCAATTGTGGCATTTTGAGCTAGCAAAAGCAGTTTGGCATTTTCTTTGCTGCCTTTATATCGGCTTTTGACCACACCTAAAGTTACCAGTTAAAGCTATACCTACCGATGTGGCATTTCTCACAGCACTTAGTAAAAGTTTGAACATGAACAACCCGCCTCTCTCCAAAGCCCTGCCCACTTCCCTCTGCCTGAGCTCTGAGGCTCCTCCTCCTCTCTCCTCCTCTCACCTGATGTGCACGGAGGAAGCAGAGGTGGAGGTCCGGTCCGCTTCGGTGTGTCCACGGACCCCTCCCTCAGTAATTAGATACATCATCCACCTGCCGCGGCTCCTGTTCCATCAGTAGACCTGTATTTAAGGGTGTGGTCTATGCAGCACTGGATCAGTGTCTTCACTGCACCACGGAGATGAGATGCCCAGACGATGGGCGTGCGCACTGTGAACGCGTGGCCTCCGCGGATTTTTCCGTGGACATTTGAGGTTTCATAGTCCATACATTTATCATCCTACATAATCCTACACTGTGTGACACCATGTACATGTACCTGTATGAGTCCCACGGTCATAAAAGCTGACCTTTATGCAGGCTTGTCTGTGGACTCCAGTACACCAGACTTCCGGACTTTATCTCCATCCTTCATTCATCGGACTCCTGTTTTGTTCTCCTTAGTTGTTGTTTCTATTAATAAATCCATTTTTTCCTTCCACATGTGCATTTGAGTCCTATCCATTCACATCCTAGACAGTAGACTGTGGTCAGTGACAGCAGGGGCAGCACCAGTGAAGTGTCCGATTCAGAGGTACGCATATCAGATGCGGGGACGGTGATAATGGATCGGATGCTGGACGGCAATAATGGATGATTGACAGGAGGCTCAGCCAGGTTCGGCCAATTATTTCATTCGGACCAAATAAAATGATTGGTTAGACTTTTTTCAGAAATATATGACAATTAAACAGTTTTGAGTTTCAATACCTGGTGGATTTCTTTTACATTTTAGTTTGACACATGCTTATTAGGAGCATTTTAAGATGACAAAAGAAAAGTGTAAAAACGCCACATCATACCGTATAGCTTTAAGCGTGACTCTGTACAAGAGATTCAACTCAATGTCCTGCATTTAAGTGGCGTGGCTGTGGCTTAGTTGGTAGAGTGGGTCATTCAATGACCAAAGGGTCAGCGGTTTGAAGAGTTCGAAGGGTCTGGCAGTGCCTTGCTTGGCGGCAGCAGCCTACTAGTGTATGAGTGTGTGTGTGAATGGGTGAATGTGAGGCCTTATAAAGCACTTTATACACCATGAAGGTGTATAAAATACGCTATATAAGTTCAGTCCATTTTACAATTTACCAAACGCTAAACGATTAATCCAAACGCTGATGTTGCACGCGTCAGGAATGAAAAAATTACAGCTGCTAACTGTGTTACTCATTTTGTGAGCAACATATACAAATACTGTGTGTTTTTAATGATATTAAGTATATATAATAGTGTACTACAGCAGTTTTTAGCAGGAAAGTGCAAAGGCTTGTTTTGAACTGATCATTATTATAGACTAATGTTTTTTATGATGATAATGAGAAACAAATATCATAAATAGTTATATAAACAATATTTTAGTCTTCAGATCTCTAAATCATCCTACTCTGAATTTATGAACCAGGATCAGATGACGGTCCAACCCTCTCAGATTAGATTTATGAATGGAGCCGTACTGAAATTCTATGGAACATTACCAAATAAAAACTTTAAATGCTGATTCAGCGGACTTTAAATCATTAACTTGTGCTGGTATTTGGGCTCAAGGCTGCTGGCATGCATAACTCACACAGGGCAACAACAGATGAACAACCAGCTTGGCTCAAACTGTGCATTTCCCTGCCTGGATTGGATGGACTTTCACAAAGGTGTTCTGACAGATTGTTTGTGTTTTTCTTGCCTGAAAATACAAAACACTCGTTGCACTTGTGTCAATGAGCAAAGCGAACAGTTTACCATTTAGTCCTCTCAGTGAACATTGACCATTGTCTGTAAGAGCAGGCCATCGGTGTGTGTTTGGCAAAAACACTTCACAGACAACTGTCTCGGTTAGAAACAGAGTTGGCGAGTTTGCAAACTTCCAAGACAACTTTTATGAAGCAATAATAAATAGCAAAATCTATTCTCTTTATCACCCCATTAACAAAAATCCAATAACATCAGACCTTATCAATACTCCAGTCTTTAATAACTTACCCCAGGGGCCTATTGAAAACGAAGTTTGAGAATCCATCCCAGTTTATTACACAATAAAAAAATCATGAAATATTTAAAAACTTTCCCTAATGCATGAATGTCTCAGTTTGAACATCCTTTGCTCATTTTCAATAAAGTACAGCATAATTGCATCTTTCTTCACTTCATCTTATTACGAGTTTCTGTTACTTTAAACGAGTGAACATTAGTGTTTCAGTGTCTGTATTGACTTATGTTATTTTTGTTATTTATGAGTTATTAATGTGTTCAGGATGCCAAAGGAATGTAAACACAGTCTATCCTTCACAACACAGCATCTCTGTTCACACTTTAACCCTCAAACATCTAATCAGTTGCCGACCAAATGCAACTGACCTAAAATGTTGAGTAACTTCTGAACCTCTTGTCCTATCAATAGTTCTAAATAATTCAGGTAAAATGCAGTTTCTCAGCTTTTCATGGTCTTTAGATATGAACCATTTGGACGTTCAGAGGCTCCGTAGTGAACATGGAAACACCATCATTTTCTACAGCATTGATTCAGCAGTAAAACAAATGGCAGCGCCTCTATACACTCACTTTTAAGTTTAGTTATTCATGTATTTTGTGGAAAAACTCACTTTTTCTTCAGTTTTCTCTGCTTTGATGTAATACCTTTGAATTTATGATATGATCAGTGAATTAGATAAAGGAAAATACCTGATTTTCACTTGAGAATGCAAAGCACAATGGATAATAATTGGCTTAGAGTCTGGTTTTGACCAACTCTATATGTAAAGCGTCATGAGATAACTTTTATTATGATTTGGCGCTATTTAAATAAAATTTGATTTGATTTGATAATATTGCACTGACTGGTGATAAATCACATGGGAGAGGTTAAATGTAAAGATCAAGTCACCACTGAAACAGTTCTAGGTCTTTAAGGGTTTATACATCTATAAAATTCATCACACACTACAAAATGTTTGGCTTTCTTTGTGATTTCAAGTGAATTAACCCGAAAAACATTGATAATGATTCCATGTTCACCATCACCTTCTCAGTCCATCCCTCCATTTTCTAATGATCTATGTCTTGATTTATAGTTTTTATCCAAAAAAAAAAAAAAAAGATAAGTTTGTCAAGCAAAATTATAACAAAAAGAACAAGTACTTCTGGGCTTTTTGCATACGTCTTGTTTTGCTGCCTGTCCTTGTCCTGATGGCAACTAAAGGGTGGGTGACCTTGCTCAAGGGCACTCCTGCTCAGGCTTTTACTCTTCTATCGTTCCAATCAATACTCTGCCATTTTACCTCCATCGCACCGAGGCGGGACCTGCTCCACAACTCAACACCTGTCCCTGAAACGGCAGAGATCTGTCACAGACCTTTTCTCGTTGAAACATGAAATCACCAGCAGCAGCAGCAGAAGCGATGCTGCCATTTATAACAGTCGTCTATCCCTTCACAAGGCCCCACAGGGAGCTTCGATGAGAAGTGGAGAAGTTGAAAGGTTACACCCATAGAGAGAACAGACTAGACAGGGATTTGGGCTCCAGCTTGAAAAGGAAATGGAACCATCTCCATCTGGCTGGTTGTTCATCATGAGGTAGCTTGTCAGATGTAGTTCAGGCAGTGGGAATAGCTTCAACTTTCTCTATAACTTGAATTAATTTAATTCTTTAATGACTTAAACTGCAGAGATTGTGAAATTACTTTTTTTTTTAACTGCATTGAAGAATGTAATGTACTTTTACATCAATTAGAGGTAATTGGACTGAACTTTTAAACCACATTTATGTAACTTTAAATAGATCTTGAAAGAGCTTTTTTCAATTTATCAAACTCCAGTTCTTTAAAATGCTGTAATAAAATGCTGAAAATGTAAATGTTGTAAATACAATCTGTTCATATTTAATGTTTGTGATTAACTTAGGGGTTAAATTTCCAGTCAAGACAAGAGAACTGACTCTGAAAATCCTCCTCAACTAGATGGAAAATGCATTTACACTAAGCTAAAAACAGACTTTTTTAAAAAAAAAACTTTTTGGAGATATATTCTTCAAAAAGATCAGGGACACTACGGACTTATAATGATCTTTCAGAATATAATGCATTGCCGTACATTAACCTTTTATCAGACAAGTGACTATTTTTGGTAACTTCTGCCTACATTACAAGACAGTAACAGCAACACTTCCAGTGAGAACAGTGAGTCAACAATCTTAGGTCCAATGTAGTCTACAGGGTCTGTAAGGTCCACCTCTGCATGAACAGTGAGTGTACCTGCTTTGTTAGGTACCAGGAAGTAATGGTACTAATGTAAGGAATGATGTTAAAGGGATAATGTGGATGTGGACAGGGGTCTGGATCAGCACTTATGTTGGTCTAATGTTCTAAAACTGTTGTTCTACTGTTTCAAAATACGTTTTTTTATTTATTTTATTTTATTTTATTTTTTTGCCACTGATGGGCAAGGAACCAAATATGGTAACTTTGTTGATCTTGATTTTCTACGTGGTAATATAATATTTTTAAAAATTTCACAAAGGTAATAAAATCTTGTTATATCCTGCAATAACACACTAAGGTTGACATTTTGAATTTCAGAGTATTTCTATGAGTGCCCTATAAAGGGTTAAACAACTCCAGACACAAAGTCTCCTGCACCTTTAAACCAACAATGCAGTGGTTGGCGACTCGTGTAGGTTTGGCTGGGAAACAATTCCCATGATGCAGTCCCTGTCGGTCCGGCGATAAGCCCAACCGACGACACCGATGAAATGCATTACAGTTTTTAAAAATATATAAAATGTATAAATGACATGTAAATACTAGAACAAATGTTTTGAAATCAAACTGAGTGACATTGTGGTGATTTGAGGGAAATACGTTAGGGAGCTGATGGTGTAAATACAGCACAGACAGGGAGGAAAGTTCACAAGTATGCAGCCGTTCCAATAATAGATAGACTCGCATTCTTGGTAAGTACGTTCTCTGAGACTGCACTCGCCGAGTTCGCAAGACCTTATTCTGCGTTCTTGGTATTGAGAAATGGCCATGGATTGCAATGAAGAACCAGCTCCAGATCTCCTTAATAACTGTGGTCAAATGCACTGACATTAGAATTAAATTATATATATTGTGGCATGTTTGCTGCAGTGCATTGTGGGTAGTGGGCATTTTGTTGTAAATGTGTTATTTTTATGTGCAGGAGTTCATCTGGGTTGTTGTGTTTGTATTAGTTTTGACTCAATATGTGTATGGCAATGTTTATTGGCCTTTTTGTGTTTATTTTTGTATTTTTTGTAGAGTTGCACCCTGAGTGAGAGAAATCCCAGACAGAAAAATCATTATGGCTTAAATCTGGCCCAAAATTGGCATGCCATTTTGGCAAAGTTCTGTGTGGATGTATGGGTCCTAAATGCCCCAAAATAGGCAAGCCAAAATCAAACCAGAAGAAAGCCAAAATTCACCCAAAACTAGTTGCGGACTTCCAAAATATAGCCATAATTGTCCCAGAAAAGCCCCAAATCCCCACAATCCAGCCAAATAGTAGCCAAAACTGACCCAAAGAGAGGCCAAAATTCACCCCAAATTTGTGTTGATCATGCTTTTAAATTGAAGTGGGGTTTTCTTTTGGGTAGCAATTCCCGCTCTTTGTGCAGTGTTTTGGCTTTACAGAAATATGCCAAAACACAACCAAAAAACATCCTTATATGGAATAAGATGTTGCTGCTCTTTAGTCAATCTTCTGACTTGCCATAAACATGCCACACCATCCCTATACTTGATCCCGCTCTGTGCCCAGTCTTTTGGTTAACCAGACATATGCCATAACTCAGCCATATATTGCTGGTGCCTCCATATCTATTATGGATAACCTGAATCATACCACAGTTAAGCCTAAAGGTTTTCATAATGCCAAAAGAAAGCCAAAAATGCCAAATGTATGCCATAACACTGCCAAAATATTTGCTATCTGGGATGTTTGTGCAAAAAAAAAAAAGAAATCCCTGTGTCACTTCCCAGATAGCAAAATCATTATGGCTTAAATCTGGCCCAAAACTGGCATGCCATTTTGACAAGTTCCGGGCGGATGTATGGGCCCTAAATGGCCCAAAATAGGCAAGCCAAAATCAAACCAGAAGGAAGCCAAAATTCACCCAAAACTAGTTGCGGACTTCCAAAATATAGCCATAATTGTCCCAGAAAAGCCCCAAATCCACATAATCTTGCCAAATAGTAGCCAAAACTGACCCAAAGAGAGGCCAAAATTCACCCAAAATTTGTGTTGATCATGCTTTTAAATTGAAGTGGGGTTTTCTTTTGGGTAGCAATTCCCGCTCTTTGTGCAGTGTTTTGGCTTTACAGAAATATGCCAAAACACAACCAAAAAACATCCTTATATGGAATAAGATGTTGCTGCTCTTTAGTCAGTCTTCTGTCTTGCCATAAACATGCCATACCATCCCTATACTTGATCCCGCTCTGTGCCCAGTCTTTTGGTTAACCAGACATATGCCATAACTCAGCCATATATTGCTGGTGCCTCCATATCTATTATGGATAACCTTAATCATACCACAGTTAAGCCTAAAAGTTTTCATAATGCCAAAAGAAAGCCAAAAATGCC
Organism: Sphaeramia orbicularis; assembly: GCF_902148855.1. Lineage (NCBI taxonomy): Eukaryota > Metazoa > Chordata > Actinopteri > Kurtiformes > Apogonidae > Sphaeramia > Sphaeramia orbicularis. The sequence goes on along the minus strand of NC_043969.1, from coordinate 11,174,312 downwards.
AAATGTATGTCATAATACTGACAAAATATTTGCTATCTGGGATAGGCTGAGCAATGGCTAGGATTGTTTGTTTCAAAGTAAAACTTCCTGCTTGTCAAATTAAAAGCATGATCTGTGCTAGTACTTGACACTGAGCTAACTTCCTGCCAAGCTTCCACCTACACTACAATATATATGTACTTGTTTTGTGTGTTAGTCACATTTCTGTTCAAATCATCATCTGTCTGATCAGTTTGTTTTCAACCCTTTCATGTATACTGGTCACTACAGGGGACAGCTATTCTAGAGCTGTTCCCTTGTATATTCATGGGTTTTGTTCTTTTTGTTTTTTTTGTTTTGTTATTTTTTTTTTTTTTACACACATCTTTATTAAAGTTTTAAGACACTACATATCTTTTCTGACATGAATTGGTAACATTATGTAGATCTTTCCTGAGCATAAACCCCCAGAATCACAAGCCCTCCCCATAGTTTTCACACAGTTTATCAGTAAATACATGTTTCTGTGCATCAAAAATTAAACATGTGGTGTCCAGCTGAGTGGACATTTTTGCAACGTCATGAAAAATAGGTTCATAAGATTTTTTTTTTTTTCATTATTACTTTTTTATGTATTTTTTAAATTTTTAAATTATTTTTATTTTATTTATTTTTTTTTATTTTTCAGAAGAAAATTTTCAATCGCATTGTTTTTTTCATGCCTAAAGAGGAATAAAAACACTCAGGAAAAAAATTTTGATTAAGGTTCTCATAATTTGTGCATGAAAGGGTTAATAAGTTTTCTAATGTCATCACAAAAGTTTAGCTCAGACTCTGGTTCTAAAATGTGTTACACGAGCAACATAACTACTTCAGTGACTGCAGTATTTTGGTTCCATTTTTACACAGCGGGAGACAACATTAATGATCATCGTTTTTTTTTTTTTACAGTCTGAATGAGTCCTACACTATAAGGTTCACACATATTGAACCGTCCTAATTCTTTGCGAAATGAAAAAAAAAAAGACATATTGAAACATTAGGTTATGATGTGAAAGTACCTGAAGTACTTTATTCAGCATAAACCTTGACTGATAAAAGTACTTTTTCTTCCTCTTTTGTTTCTGTTTTCTTGTACTTAACATAGGGCGTTAGAGTTTGAAGGCTGATCGTGGTGGTGCTGATGTTAGTAGTGTTGATGCTGAGGCTTATCTTGTAAACACAGTGTGGCTGATGGTGATAATGCAGTGATCATTATTCCTACTCTATACAATCCCACTTATTGTTCTGCCATGTGTTGATATGATGACAGTGTTCGGAAATGACTCATTTTGGGGGGGGGATTTTCTCGTAGTCTTCCGTAAAAAAAAAAAAAAAAAAAGGCGATTTCTAAACAGCAAATTACACACACAAAAAATAACAACAGGTGCAAGTGTTACATAAGAATAAGCAATCCAAGAATGTGTTATGCCATCGTTTTTGTGGTTTCAACACAGACTGGCTGCAGATTATGTACATCTATTTTTATCAGTCTACACACATGTTGAGTCTTAAAATCTTTCTAACTCTGCTTTTTCTTTCTGTTTCTTTTCTCTCCCGGGGTCTTTGGATAATGTGCATCTGCTTTTCGGCATGATTGTGGCTTTGTCAAATGCTCACCCTCACTACAGGTAAGAGAATTATTTAATCTTGTAGACAATAGACTTTTATTCTTAACAGTGAAATGTTCCCTCCTGGGCTATTTAGTACCGAGGCCCTTTATTGTGAATCCAAGTTTGCATTATTGAAGTCATACATATAGCTAAGTACCAACTGTGAACTTGTATTTGCATACTCAGTGCACACTCCTGTACCTCATTGAATATTCATACGCTACTGAAAACAACTTTCCGACTTTGAAATATAGATTGCTGTCACAGCTCGTGAATCACGGAGCAATTTTAGCTTTTGAAGGCAGTGTAATCAGTGCTGCCTGCTGTTATCCCTTACGCACACTCACAAACACAGTCACACACACATAACCACAGTCACATTCACACCCACACTTACACATTGGACACATATATCTACTTCATATCGCTGATGTCTCCTTTAGACCAGGGGACAGTTTTAAGAAAAGCCTAGTGAAGGGTTTGTAGCTCCATGTGTCACACACCATCACTTCAGACGCTCTCCTCTCTCAAATTTCACTTCACTAAGGGGGCAGACCTAATAAACCCAGTGGACAGCTACAAGCTTGAAGTGTCATGCCGCATCCATCCAAATAGTCCCCTCAACACACTCTCAGATGTGACTATGGGATCCTTAAAGGTGGTGAAAGTGTTTATCTCCTAAAACCAATAGCTGAAGTACAAAACTTGGAGAAAGATTAGAAGCTGTCTGTCTGCACTGTGCTGGTGTAATTTCCACTGCCTATCAATTTGAGTTAGAGGAATTGTCAGTCCTTGTTAATGGGAGGAAATACTCTTGACCTTTCTAAGGTGCTTGTGTACTTTTCCTCCGGTTGCAGAGTTTTTCTTTTATCCAGAACATGATGTCACAATCAAAAACCAGAGAAAGAAACTGATAAAAAAAAAAATTGAGGGCACAAAAATAGGATAAAATAGATTGAAAAGTAGAGCTGTAGGAAAAAAAACAGTGACTGAAAAGGAAAGACAGCTACATACGTATATCCAGGGTGCGATTTGTCAAAAAAAAACAAAAAAAAAAACGGGGGGTAGCAGTTAGTACAGGGTGGGGAAGCAAAATTTACAATATTTTGAGGCAGGGATTGAAAGACAGTGTATGACCAATTAGTTTATTGAAAGTCATGAGAATTTATTTGCCACAAGAAAATTGACATAATAGAAAATGTTTTTATTCTATGTGTCCTCCTTCTTTCTCAATAACTGCCTTCACACGCTTCCTGAAACTTGCGCAAGTGTTCCTCAAATATTCGGGTGACAACTTCTCCCATTCTTCTTTAATAGTATCTTCCAGACTTTCTCGTAATAGTTTTGCTCATAGTCATTCTCTTCTTTCCATTATAAACAGTCTTTATGGACACTCCAACTATTTTTGAAACCTCCTCTGGTGTGATGAGTGCATTCAGCAAATCACACACTCTTTGACATTTGCTTTCCTGATTACTCATATGAGCAAAAGATTCAGAAAAGGTATGGATAATAGTGTTAGGTATGATTTTGACATCAATATATGTTTGGTTTCAAAACAATTGACGTAGTGCCTGCTGAGAAAAAACAACTAAATGTTCATTGTAAATTTTGCTTCCCCACCCTGTATATGTGTAGTACTTGCGTAATACAAGTACTCAGGGTGCGATTTGTCAAAAAAAAAAAACAACAGTTTTTTCTTTTCTTTTTTTTTTTTTTTTTTGTCGGAGTGGGGGTGCAGTCCATAACTAACTAATGCCGTGTTTCCACTACATGGAACCAGCTCGACTCGGCTTGACTCGACTCGGTATTCCTGGAGACTGTTTCCATTACAGGATACTACTGACTTCACAGTACCTGGACGTCATAGCGATGTGGCGCATTATTTCCGTGTCGTCTGCTCAGAGAGTTGCTGAAAACTCGCTCATTGCGTGTTGTCTCGTCTGAATTTTTATGTCGGCCACCAAAGACTGAATCTCCTCGACTGACTATGGTGTAGTTTTGGGATGTTATCATGTGGATTAATGTACCGCTATATTTACTGTCAACTTCCGCATCTGTTTTTTGTAAAATGGACGGGTCACAGAGACAACTGTCTGACTAATCAGTGTTATACATCACGGTTTAGTATTGGAACCTCGGTGGAGGTGATACCAAAAAACTAGTACCGGGTACCAGATTCCAGGTCCTTTTTCATAATGGGAACGCAAAAAGGCTGAGTCGAGTTGAGTCAAGTCGAGTCGAGCTGGTACCACGCAGCGGAAACGCGGCATAACGCTGGCGTGAAACAAAAGTGAAACTTTACATACTTTCAACGTCCAACTCCTCTATTCCTCTATTATACAGCGGATTTTACACAAAATTTTCACAACTTCTAACCTGTATCCACTAGACCCCCTCCACTGCTCTATGGCCCCCCCACAAATGCTGGGCCCCATGAATTTGTCACATCCCACTCCCCTTTACAGCGCCCCAGTTCACGAATTCTGAGACTGCCGACAGTTCATTTCAGGTGAACGTTAGTGCCAGTAATGTAGGATATAGGTGTAAGAAAACTGTCACAACCTGAATGTTATTTCAATTGGTTGGTTGCGCCCCCCCATGTGAAATTCATTGAGCAGGAGTAGGGATGTAAAAACCAGAAGAGGGGGTGATCCCCCCACCCCCAACCCAGTAAATCACACCCTGCATATATCTACATATATTTATTTATTCATTCATTTCAGTTTTATGAGATAGTGGTGAGTAACATGACATTTGGAGAAAAAAAGAAAAGACATGTTCATTCACTGCTCTGGATATTTAGTCCCCATGCAGAATACACCCTAAGCACTCTGTTGCAATGATAGATATGACTTATATATAAACATTATAAATGAGAAACTTCTAAATAAATAATGCAACAAAAACCTATTTTAGACCCACTAAATAATGTCCTGCTTTTTTTATTACATTACCAAGTAGGAACATTATACAACACGATAAGCAGAAGCTGTGGAAAGGACTGAATTAAAAAGTAATACAAATAAGAGATAATGATAATGAAGAGAAAACCAAAAGGATCAGAATTAATGCACCGTTTTAAGACAAGCTTCCACGTTCTCGTTAAGCAGATCAATGCTTATGTCTCAAAGCTAAATATGACGCAAGAGCAGGAAAGAGGATTGATGCTAACAATAGTGCTAAAGCTAAAAGAAGGTATTTTGCCGACTATTGCTTAGACTGGCTTAGTTTTGAGCAAGGCTAGCTGTTTCTAATGCTGAGCTAAGCTAGTTGACCGTCCTGTGAGAGCCGTATTGATCTTCATGTCTAGTTCTTACCGACAAAGCGAAATGTTAAAGCGTGGTTTGTAATTGCCACCTGCAGGAATTTAAGTGAATTGTATCAGTATCAGTCTGCTCAATATAGAAGGTACTGCTTAGTGTGAGTATTAGAACATTATAAACTCACATAAAGTCATTGCAAAATCACGAAGTAATAATTCCTGCTTGATAATGATTCATCTGGTAGCTGTTATGACCTGTTAAATAATTAGCAGTCATCACTTAGCAGCAATCATACTGTACTATATTTGATGCTTATTGGAGCTTATTTATGCAGTTTCCATCTCGGTAATACTCAAAGCTAAGTCGTGACACCGTCTGAGCCAAGACAGCTGTAACATTTCTATGAGTGATGGCTATATGGTTTGCATATGTGACTAATAATGCAAAGCAGTCGTGATCTCTGGTTGTTTAGACAAGAGCAATCAGTTGGGTATTATTCTCACTGATTCACTTGTTTTATTAAAAAAAAAAAAAAAAACTTGACTTGTTCTGTGGAATTCATTGGAACAATAAATGACAAAAGATGACAAAAGATGTCAGCCCGGCAGTGCTGTAGACATCTGTCTCCCCCACACTGCTATACTTTTTTAGCACAAACCTTACAGCCCTCTACTGGGAAGTTACCTGGTTTCATTTATACTGTATGCCTGGCGATGCTGAGTATCCTGCTCATAAATTGCAAATGTTCTACTTCGCGGTGTTTAGATATATAACTTGTTCTGTGTGACGAGTAAATCATCACGCTGTTCCTTCACTTTCTCATCTCACTCTCTCGCTCTCTTGCTCGTCATATTGATGTTCTGTGAGTCGACTTGATATAAACTAGTTGTCATTCTCCAGTATGCGACCACAGGCACATAAAAGATGTCATACCATACCTGCAGATTTGGTAATTTTATATGTGAGTGCCACAGAGGTTGTTAATGTGTTTCAGTGCATGGGGTAAGGGATGGGATTAGCATTTACTGGTGTGTGCTCCCTGGTCATGCATGTATTCAGCTGTGCTTTTCTGTCCACACGGCAGCATGCTGAAGACTGCACAAGTGAGGAATAGAGGTGCTTCACATCCTGAGCAGAGCTGTTCATTTAGATAAGAGCAGCAGCGTATTCAGGACATGAAACACAGGGTTAGGGCCATGGCCCGTAGATCAGCCAGCAGCCCTGGATTTACCGGTATTTTAGGGGGAATTTAGTGGGGAAACTGGGACTAATCCTGTTTGTAAAAAGTCACAGGTAGAAGGATTAAGGCCTGTTGTGTTGTCAGCTTCAACATAGACACAACCATGGCAATAAAGAGAGAGAGATGTGTGTGTGCTGGTGTGTGAGTGTCTATGTGTGTGTGAGGATTGGTGTTTTGGTGCGAGTATGTGAGTAGTGCCAGAGGGATTTGTGAGGATGGGGGAGCATAACTGACCTTCAGTAAACAAACACATGCACAGGCTCACACACAGACAAATGCAATGTGTGGATATTGCATTACATGCTTATTCAGTCATTCAAAGCATGCCATGTGAGATCAGTGCAGGCCTGTGGCGTGAACCTCAAAGTTGTTCAATATTGCTCGTTTTAGCGAACAGTAAACAGTGTCATTCACCTTCACACAGGCTTTGTTGGGTCTTTTTAGTTTGGTTATAAAGCCAGATTAGTCTCAACAATCAACTGTAGGAGTTATCAACACAGGCTCGAAGTTATTTATTTTTTCCTTCTTTTTTTTATCCACAGGGATTATTTTTAACATTTAAGTAGGACAGTGAATGTTTACTAAATGTCACGTATTAGTTTTCCAGAGAAATACCAAACATTGTTATTTGGGCTAAAATTTACTTAGGGGGTCAAATGAGTGGCCATTTTTGTCAAAAAAAAAGTTGTAAGAAATGCGTAGAACTGTGTTGAAATAATGCTGATACATTTGTGCACAGACTACTGATATTATTTGACAGTGGAAGCTATATTTTCAGAAATATCGGATTTTTGAATAGCACGTGTTTGTGAAAACTTTTGCTGGTGGACGGACGTGACATTACCCATGATGATCTGGTCAGTACTAGTACTTTATTAGTAATACATTTATATACTTACTATTGCTAACTATCCTCTTACTTATAAATGTTAGTATTGTGGATCTAAAACAATAATAGCTGACACAAAAACACAAAATGTGGCAGTGGACGGATGTGACAGGGTTGTTACGGATCCCATCATACTGATGCTCAGCAGCCATGTCACCGTTTCCAAAAATGATCCCTGTGCAAAAACTAGGATCAGAATTATTTATTGTATAGTTTATCATCATACTAAAGAGTAAATAACAATATAGAATTGTTATTTCTTTATAAAATGCTTATTATTAGAAAACTGTTAATTTAAAAAGTGACATGTGACATTCTTAATGTATGTATTGGCGTAACATAAGCAGGATGGATCAGCACCATACTCCATATTACAACCTGTAAAAATAAAACATGTGATATGTAGGATAGAATCTTGTAAGAAAAATTGGGGAATCTAAAAGAGTAGAATATTTGTTTTTCAGGTAAATTCAGTTGAAATATAACTTGGCCATTTGTGACATGAAAATATAGCATTAATTGTGATGAAATTGGACATTTTTGACCTGAAAACAGTTCATATGACCATCAACATGTTGCAACAGAACTGAAATCCTGTAAATTTGCATAACTTGCATTTACCAACTCAAAGTTCCTTTGGGGATTCACTTCTATTGATTTCTTATGCACAAAGACGTAAATAAGACCTCTAAGCAAATTTTAGCCGATTTGCATTTTACTTTACTGTACCTTGGGATAACTGGACTTGTTTCCCCCACCATGAAAAACAAGTATAAGTTAATTCTCAGTGTCGTTTACAAACATACTGATGAAGAGCACTTACAACTGCTAAAGCACTAATGCTAATCGCTTATGCTAATGCTAGGGGCTGTGTGTATTAGAATAGGTAAAATGCAGAGACCAGATTTCCCTGTGAGTGACTTAACCTTTTCACCTTTAACATTGACACTGTAAAGACACTTGACTCGAAACTAAAACATTTCCATCTACCCTTGGTGGCTGGCTGTAGCACAGACAGTATTAGATGGGATCTTGGCCAAAGTAAAAAAAACCTACGGTACATTTATTTTAATTTTTTAAAAATATATTATCCAAAGGGGTTTTCAAAAAGTTTGAGTTGCTTTATTATCCTCATAGGGAAATTTAGTCTCTGCATTTTACCCATCCTAGTACATACCTGGCATTAGCATTAGCAGTTAGCACATAGCACACATTAGCGATGAGCAGTCATTGGCGGTTTCTTGTCTGTTCTTCCGTTCTCGTGAAACGTCATCAGTTGCGGCCCAAGTACTGTTCCAATTGCAAGTTTGCATAAACCAAGAAGGCATCGAATACCTAGATATTGTTCTTGTCAGCTAGCTTAAACCAAGGATGCACTGGTTGGTGACTCGTGTAAACCTAAAGTACACGCAATCATTTTATTAATTAATTAAATTTTTTAAAAATATATTTTCCAAAGGGGATTTTAAAAAGGTTGAGTTGCTTTATTATCCTCATAGGGAAATTTAGTCTCTGCATTTTACCCATCCTAGTACATACCTGGCATTAGCATTAGCATGAGCAATTAGCATATAGCATACATTAGCGATGAGCAGCCATTAATTGCAGTGAAGGACCATCTCCAGATCTTCATAATAGCTGTGGTCAAATGCACTGACATTAACCTATATGTATCTGTTTTGTGAATACCTGATTAGACCTCTGGCTTTATTTTTATTTATTTTATTTTCATTTTATTTATTTATTTATTATTATTATTATTATTATTATTATTATTATTATTATTATTATTATTATTATTATTATATATAATGTTCTATAGGGCTACAAATACTGTTCAGCATAAGTTTGATATTGATGCTCAGTCTAGGAAAACAAAACAAAAAAGTTTCTCTATGTAATTCTTTAGAATGCATGGCCAGATTTTGATTAATAAAGTTGAGGGGAAAAAATGTATCTGTTTTGTATGTTAGTCACATTTCTGTTCAAACTGTCATCTGTCTGATCAGTTTGTTTTTAGTAAGGTATCTAATGTCTAGTGGATGTTTACTAAATGTCATGTATTCATTTTCCAGAGAAATACCAGACATTGTTATTTGCATTTTACTTTACCGTACCTTTGGATAACTTACCTGAATAGTAATTTGAAATGATTAAAACAGAGTGACAGCAGGTTTCAGTAATTCTGCATTATGAATACATCTGAATTCCTGAAAAGTTGAGATCTTTATAAAATCATCCTCATATTAAGCTGAAGTAGAACTTTTTATAAAAATATAGAAAAGCAAAACTGTCAAGACAGCATGTAAATTATAATCCATTGAAGTTTAAAAGAATATTATAAATAAATAAGAGGCCAGAATAACAAACAGCGGTGGTGAGGATTGCTTTGTACAAATCACATCGACAGACTTATAAAGTATAAACTATTCATTATTTTCCTACTGTGGTAAATGAAAAACCACAGATGAATTGTTTATTAATTCTAGCATTTATTTACCGTCAAAAGACTCACTGAGGAGCAATAGCAGTGTTTTAGAAGTATGCTGAGTTTACAATTTGAAAAGCATCCTCAATAAAAAATCTTGTTCAGCTATATGATTATGGCCTTAATGAGTTCCTCAAACTACCACAGGAGAGACCCGGGTATATAAAGCCTTTAAAATCTTTTTAATTATTCTAGTTCACCACAAGGAACATATCTGACAGCACATCCTCCAGGCTCAGTACTTATTATTGAACTGAATAAAGTTGATAAAAAACAAGCGCTTCTAATGGATTGTGATGACTTACATTAATCTGTTGTAGTCGGAACAGTGGTGTCGCATTGTTGATACTAACCCCAGACAGAGAGACTTTCTGGAGAATTTCCTCTTTATAATAACTTTTTCTTCATTTATTTTTAATCTAGTATTAAGCCTTATAGATTTGATGTAACAATAGGGCTATGTCATCAGCATAGACACAGGCAGTACAGCAAGTGCAGTACAATGTCAGTTATGTACAATGGTATAAAGGATGGGACCAAGAATAGAGCCTTAATCCTTTACCTGAATAGTTGGTCTCATATTGGTTTTTACCACAGAGCAAAAAGAAAGGTCATAGACCAGAGAATATGTCTGCGAGAAAGTAGCGTATGCAGTGTCTCGTATTAAAATAAAATACACATGTGCGCACACACTTGCATTTGTGCGCAGCGTTACCTAAGATGTGCCACCAAATGTCTGCGGTGCCTCATTTAACCTGGCAGAGCACCATGTAATAATCCTGCAGATGGCCATCTCCTCTTGCTCAGTCTCTCCTATTCACACACACATTTCTGCACATTTTCTCTCCCTCCTACACCCAAATCTGCAAATCTGGCTTCAGTTGAGAGCTTCTGTCTCTGGCTCACGTTGCATTACTCTATGGTCTTTGCTGACCTTCATCAACAATAGGTTTATTTATTTTATTTTCCGGCGCCTTAAGGCCACATGCATACTTCTGTTACACCCACACAGGTAATGGCTCAGCAGGTATATGGACGCTTACTCACAGACAAACACTAAGCGTCAGTGTCATCCTGACATCCTGAATCTGAAGGAACCGATATTGTTTTGTTGTTTCAGTTTCAACTTCACATCGCCTGCTTCTACCGAATAATTCAATTTAATTTCACGGCGCAAGAGATCAGAACTTTCAATTCATTACATCACCAAGACACTTTCTTAATCCTATAACGCCAAACATATCATATTTGATGCATGAGTTTTGAAGCCCTCTACATGATCAGTGCGATATTTTCTTTCATGAATAACCTAATGTATACAATTAGATACATGCAATATACAGATAATCCACCAGGGGGGAGGAATTTGTTCACCAGAGGCCTTTCCAGTGACACTACAAGACGGCCATTAATGAGGAAGGAGGCAAAACTTTGACAGTTTTGAAAAGGAATTACCAATTTGTTAGACATGTTTGTGTTATATTATGTTTTTGTTTGTTCAAAAATAATAATATTTGAGCACTGAGACCCGATGTATCAAATATGATACAAAATTGAAACTCATAAAGGAAAATTGATATTTGAAAAAAAACAAAAAAAAAAAAGGGGGGTTGTTCAGAAGGACCAATAAGGCTCCTGTTTCAAAGAACTGGAATTTTCTCTCAGTGATTTAATGATTCAGGCTTTACAGGGTTAAATAATGATAGCAGTTAGACTTTTTTTTTTTTATAGCTAAAAACACCTATTATCTAAAAGAGGCTATTTTTTTATCTATTTGCAATTTCAGTAAATTTCTCAAAAACAAGTATTTCATCAGCAGACTAAAATGATTGTTTTTCTGTGGACAGACCCAAGACAGGACATCAGGTACTCATAATTATACTCCCATAATGCATTATCCAACACCCACTGCGGCCCTAAATGGATCGTCTCCCGCTATGTTTTATACACACACTGTATTATGTCTCTTTGTGAAGCATACATACTCTGTCCCCACATTATCGGTGCAGAACTTTTCACCCCTCCTGGATGTGCAGATAAAATAATTGAGAAGAGAGACAAGAAGGGATAGAACTTCACCATCACATGATGCCAGGCGGAACCAGCCAGCACTATATTGCTCACTTATTAATTTGACTTTATGAATGAGCTGGCATTGTGCTGTGAAAATGACTGGAGATTAGCACTGATTAAAGAGGGAAATCAGTTAACATAAGCACCACCCCCACATCCTCTCCAGCATCCCTCCTAATTAAATGCAGCCATGTGGAGCTGGGGCTTGTCGAGCCTGACTCTCTCCTGGGTCTCGGCTCCACTCCTGAAGCCGGCATATCAAATATGTAAACCACTTTCGATAGCGGACAGATGGAATTAATTATTTCCTGCTAGCTGACTGATGAGGCTACATGAAAGTTAGTGTGGGCAATTATTTTTGACATTAATGGTGCTGTGTTTTTATGTTTCTTCATCTTCATGTGACACAGGATGAATAGAAAACTGTATAAACTGATGAAAGAAACATATTATCCACAATGGTGTGTCATGTTCCTTTAATCGTCAACAGTAGGCACGTGTTTAAGATTTGAGAAATGTTCGTTGTCTAATTTTCAGTGTTTCTATTGTAGAAAAAAGGTGGTTATAATGGTGGCTTCAATTTCACTGATAACCCCAATAATGGAAGATGATTTATAAGTAGATTGCAAGTGATGGATCCTGTATTTAATTACTAATACAACACTGTTCTGCATTCAAAACCCATCCTACTAACATATTTAACCTGTAAAGAACCAAACAGCTACTGACAACCAAAACCATTTACTGATCTAAACTGTTTAATACCTGTTGATCCATTAATCCTGTCAATACATGTAAATAACTGTTGTAAAATACAGTTTGTCATCTTTTCCTGGTCATCAGATATGACCCATTTGGACGTCTAGAGGCTCCATAGTGAACGTGAAAACACCGTCATCTTCTACAACATTGATTCACCAGTAAAAGCCATGGATTTTGATAAATGACAGTGGATGGAGACTTTTTTTTTTTCATAGGATATATTTTATGTAAAAAAGTCACATTTTCTTTGTTTTTCTCTGTTTCTGATTTAACTTTAATCTGAGCTTTTATGAACATCTACATAATCAGTGAATTAAATACTGGATGAAAATGTAAAATACGGTGGATACTAGGGATTTCCAATAATATCAGCCCACCGATATTATCGGCTCGATATTGGCATAAAGATGTAATATGGGTGAATATTGTTATCGGTTTTTTTGCCTATCATTAAAACCGATAAAATAATGCCTTGATTTCACCGGCATTTACCGACGCTTAAATGAAGCATTGTTTGTAGCTGAAAGAAATGTGCAGTTTTCAGAATTGTTCAGTAGAGTTGCCACACTGTTATAGACTCATGGAGGGAGGGAGAGAAAATAAATAAATATGGCATTTTTTCCACAACTTAAGTTGAAGTATGTATTCTTTGCACAGACAGTGTTTACATTTTGAAAGCTTTGTTGTATTTGAGAATGCATCCAATGGGGCATCACAAAAAAAATTAGGCATGATGTGCTAATTCCATGACAGGAGATATGTGATGTTACCTAAAATTAGTTTAATATCCCACATATATCGGAAGCGGTATCGGTAGATATCGGAATCGGAAATTAAGCATTGGACAATATCGGCATATCGGTTTTTGGCAAAAAAGCCAATATCGGACATCCCTAGTGGATACTATTATAGTAAATGGTGATGAAAGGTTAAGTCTAGAGAAAAATACATTTAGGAACTGCCACAAAGTAGCAGTGGGTCTTTATGGGTTAACATACATGCAGGGTGCAATTTGTCAAAAAACCAGAAGGGGGGTGGGGGTGTACCAAGGTAACTAATGCTGGCGTGAAAGGAAGTGAAACTATACAAACCTCCAACATCCAACTCCTGGGTTCTATTCCTCTATTATACAGTGGACCTTACATGAAATTCTCACAACTTCTAACCTGTATCCACAGAACACACAAATGCTGTGCCCATGAATTTGTCACGTTTACAGCACCCCAGTGCATGGGGACGTTCGAGAATTCTGAGACTGCCGACAGTTCGGTTCAGGAGAATGTTAGTGTCAGTAATGTAGGATATAGGTGGAAGAAAACTGTCACAACCTGTCTGTTATTTCCATTGGTTGGTTGTCCCCTTGAGGATGAAATTCACTGAGCAGAAATAGGGATGTAAAAACAAGAGGGGGGGTTGATCTCCCCCATCCCCCCCAACCAATCGCACCCTGCATACATGGACCAGGGGAGCCCAAGTAAAATTTAATGTCAGAAATTATTAGCTTATTTCTTTCACATTGTTAGCTGTGTCATCTGAAATTTCATTCATTTTACCCTTTTTTTTTTGTTAGAAATGTTAGTTTATTTACAGACTGCAAAAAAAAATACGACTGTCTTTAATACACGTTGCAGCTTTTATTTAATTATTTAATGTCATGTTTTAATCCATGTTAGTTTCTAAAACCTCAAACATTTGTGTGACAGTTTTATTGAATCCAGTTATTTTTTTCACCCCAGGGTCATTTGATATCGATTCACTTGAATATCTCACTTCTTGAAGCTAGATTTTCTTGAGAAATATTACGGGGAATGTTCTATAAAATACATGTGTCCTTGCGAAATCTTAAAGCTCTACTCCAGGCCCTTTTTTTAATTATGGATTTTCCAAGTTTGTCATCTTTAGTATGTGCATTGCAAACCTCACCAAAAATTTCATGAGACTGGGTTTGAAATTTTTTCTCAACATCCAAGAAATGATCATTTGTAACATTTATTTATGTAAATTGTTGCTGAAATCCAGTGAAAATATTCATATTCACCAAAGTAAAGGACTGATTCCTCCACTTGTTCCAAAAATTAAAAATGTTTTATTCAGTAATCATTTGAAAATGGCTCATTTTACATATTTTTCATCAGTTGCAATGCTGTAAGTTGTCTCTCTGTGATATTTATTGAGCCTTGGTTTAGGAAATGTGTTATGTAACATTTTGTAATGGATTCATTGGTTTGTTTAATGTGTACAAAGAAAATACACAAATTATATTGTAGTTTTTAAACTTTTCTGAAATAATTTATGGCATCATCAACTAGTAGCTGTATGGGGTGAGTAAAATAATTAAAATGAAACTGCATGCATTCGTACGCCAACACTTATTAATTTTTAATGTGTCTTTCAGCGCCATGTCAAATACATTGAAAATGGAAATAAAATTAAAATTTTTCATTTTGGACATTATGCAAAATAATAGTGTTTCAAAGACCCACAAACAAAGCACACCACAGTCTGTTATGCCCATGGCAAACATTATTAGCATTCATAAAAGTCACTAAGTACAACAGAAAGAGAAACCAATGATATGAGATCATTAAGAATAGTGAGTCAGTACATTTTCCATTTAGAGGGGTTTTATAATGTTTAATAGTTTACTTGGCTTAAAAGATGGATGATTTTCTCAACAGATACTGATTGTTAAGTTGATCACAAACAGTCAAAATCATGGTATTTGGAAAAAGAACTGAAAGAGGTTGAGAGAATGTAATGAGAACAGTATATGCATAGTATTTGTGTAGTACAAATACTCAGGGTGGGATTTGTCAAGAAAACAGAAGGGGGGGTGTTTTTTTTTTTTTTTTTTTGTCGGAGCAGGGGAGCAGCTGTTATATACGTGGGGGTGCGGTCCATAACTAACATAACTAACTCTGGCGTGAAACTTTACATACTTTCAATGTCCAACTTCCGGGTTCTGTTCCTCTCTTATACAGCGGATCTTCCATGAAATTTCCACAACTTCTAACCTGTATCCACTGCACCCCCTCCACTGCTCTATGGCCCCTCACAAATGCTGGGCCCCATGAATTTCTCATGTTTACCCCCACCCCTTTACAGCGCCCCAGTACATGAGGACATTTGCAAATTCTGAAACTGCCGACAGTTCGGTTCAGGTGAAGGTTAGTGCCAGTAATGTAGAATATGCACTATGAACAAAAAGTTAAGTGTCGGGGCCTAGATTTTATGGTGAGAATGAAAGAAGCACAATAACCCTGTAGAGTTTTAATTTTATTACAAAATGATGTTTCAAGTTGAAGTGAACAACCAACAATAAGCAGCAATGATCAACACCAATTGTTTGGCCAAACAGGGTGCAGTCTGCTAAGACTGGACACAGACCTATAGAAGTCAAAGGGTCTTTGTACTGTGCAGGACACGTATGCATGTTTACCGAAGTTCCATCACACGTCCCTACAGTATTTGGTTTTGATTAGATTTTATTGATTTGCTCAGTATCTTCAGCATAGCAAGTACAGAGTCTAAAATTATCAGAATGACAAGTACAAAGTGTTGACAAAATGCTTAGACAGAATGAATCAGCAAAACATCATTTGTCCTCCATATTAAGGATGTTTTTTTAATTTTTGGGATATTTTTTTCAGTTTGGATTCTTGCACAGCGCTCTTTACTTTTTGTGTGTGAACTGAATTATAAAACATTTTTTTAATGACCAGATATAGTTTTATTTACAAATAGCAAAAATGACAAAAAAAGATAAATATCCTTAAGTTTTTGTTTGTAGTGTAGGTGTAAGAAAACTCAATCTGCCTGTTATTTCAATTGGTTGGTTTCCCCCCCGAGGATGAAATTCATTGGGCGGAAGCAGTGATGGAGAATCCCAGCTCCATAAAGTAAAAGTCCTGCCAGATATTGATCCTACCTATTCACTTAACACAGGTGATTCCACTAATTATCCCATCTACCAAGATAAGGGGTTGTGCTCATCAAAATGGGCTGGTTCAGTGAATGGTTTAAACAAATACATGGCAGGATTTTTATTTTATGGAGCTGGGATTCTCCACCACTGGTTATTTATGACTTAATGGGGGTTGTTTTATTCCTGATTATGATTAGCCAATAAAGTGCATATTTAAATACTACCAGAAATAAGTTTATCTTAAATTCACATAAAACAACAAAGAAGGTGGTGTCTTACATGTAACAGCCACTGAAACCCAGTGGTGGAGAATCCCAGCTCCATAAAGTAAAAATCCTGCCATGTATTTGTTCAGGCCATTCACTGCACCAGCCCATTTTGATGAGCACAACTCCTCATCCAGGTAGATGGGATAATTAGTGGAATCATCTGTGTTAGGTGAACACGTAGAACAAATACATGGCAGGACTTTTACTTTATGGAGCTGGGATTCTCCACCACTGCCCTTATGAAACAAAAAATATATGGCAATATACTGAAAAATATAATGCATTATATTAAAAAATACATTTCCATATATGGGAAAGTAGTGCATATATTTTCCAATATACTGCAATATATGCTTTAATTATATATTGATACATATAAAACATATATTGCAATGAAGACAAAAACTGCCCTATATTTTTATATATAGTTTTATTGAAACTCAAATTCTTTCCATTGACACAAGTTTACATAAAGCAGATATTTATCAACACTTACATTATTTGGTATGCATAATAACATATTTCATGAAAATATGCATCGTGATATACATGAAAAAAGTGTTAACTGAAAAAGATTCCTTCTTAGTCATTTTGGCAACATAGTATGAAAAAGATGTACATATATACATGCATATATTTTGAAGTGTATTACTAAATATATAATTACAAATATTTAGTAATACACTAGACAATATATGTATGTATATATGCATACATACATTATGAAGTGTATTACTAAATATATAATAATCTATATTATACATATATAAGTAAATATATTGTCATATATGTTTCAATATATGGAAAGCGGTAATTCCTTATGTATTTTTCAATATATTGTAATATAATACAAAATATATTGACACAATATATTATTCTGTATATTTTAAATATAAATATATATTATACAGTAATATATTTTTCAGTCAGTAATATACTGACTGTCAATATATAGAGAAATATATTTTCTTTGCATAAGGGTGGGCGGAAGCAGGGATGTTAAAACCAGAGGGGGGAATTGATCCCCCCTCCACACACACACCCCGCCCCCAACAAATCGCACCCTGCAAGTACTCATGCTTACTGAAGTACAAGTTCCGTCAGTGCAGTATTTGAGTTGAAAAATCCTAAGACTATGGACGGCAGATGATGTAATTGATACATTTGAGGTTGACTTCATGGCAAATGGTCACTTTTCAGCCCATAAGACAGAGAGAGACAGATCTTTTTATCTGCAGTCGTTTCAAATGAACCAAAGGAAATAGTTACTGCTTTGTGTCAAAACACTGAAGCCTCAGTCCGACAGTCTGCTGGGTTGGCTGGACATTGTGTAGCCAGAGGGTCGCTGTCAGTGTCCACCCATCCTGATATGGCTTTGGGCTAGACAGTTAACCTCTTTACTTTTCCACAGTCACCTTGTTTTCACCCCTTTGGTAATATGCCCACATGAATGGTTTGTCAAATAGAGATGTGCCAGAAAATGAATTCTCTCTTACAGTCATAAGTCATTGCGTATGATGTGTATAACTCAGAGGTGTTTTTCCGCTGTCTTCAATAGCCAGTGGCTACATTATATGATCTGGGACACCAGTGTGGCCTTCCAAATTGCATAATGGCCTTCTGCACACCTACCTGCACATGGTATAAACACAAAGTCATTTATTCCTTTTAAATTGCGGATACATTAGGTTCTTACACTGCAAAAAACAAAATCTTACCAAGTGTATTTTTCTTGTTTCTAGTCAAAATATCTCATCACACTTAAAATAAGACAAAGAGTAACTTGTAATAAGAGTAACTTGTAAGTGAGATATAAGAACTTATTTTTAGACAACAGAAAATGTTATTTCAAGAAATCTTACCAATATAATTTTCCCTTGTTCCATTGGCAGATTTTTTTTTTTTTTTTGCTTGATTCAAGATTTTATTTAATTTATTTATTTATGTTTGCTTATTTCAAGCAAAAAAAAAATCTGCCAATGGAACAAGGGAAAATTATATTGGTAAGATTTCTTGAAATAAGCTTTACTATTGTCTAAAAATATGCTCTTATATCTCACTCACAAGTTACTCTTTAGGTGATTATGTCTTATTTTAAGTGTGATGAGATATTTTGACTAGAAATGTGAAAAATACACTTGGTAAGATTTAGATTTTTGCAGCGTAGACCATCTGTAATTTGAAGAAATGTGTTTTTGACTCATGTAACTCATGACAGGCTCTGTAAAAAAAAACAAAAAAAACAAAGAAAAAACAACAAAATATTCTAAAGTGACTCAGCCTCCATTTAGCTAAAGAAGCTTTACACCACGCATTCATTTTTGTAGGTGCCAGCATACATTATAACACAGGGTGCCTCACTAATGGAGAGGAAATGATATTCACATCATGGGAAGAGACGTGAAGGGACAACCATACACCTATTCCCTCTGAGTCACCAGCCGTGAATTTTACATCTGCGTCCCTCCAGTTGCAACTGAGCAAGGGTGTGCTCTATGTATTATGGATGAGGTAGAACGGATGGAAGTGAAGAAGAGAAAATGCTGAAGGAGTTATCACACTGATATGACATTATAGAGGGGAGGAACTTAGCAACACTTCACCTTTTCCATTCAATGACAAATCTTAGGTCGGCTGTTTGTGTGAGATCTAAACACACAGATGTCATATGTGTCATATGTCATACACCTTAACACACACACACATACTAACTACATATATTGACTGAAAGTAGGGTCGTAGAATCTTAAGTCTTGATTTTTTTTTTTTTTTTCTTTTTCAACGGTTCTCCAACGCTGTAAATAGAAATGGGTTAATTCATGATGAGTAAAAGAGATGTCTTAAATGTGTACTTGACCATGACTGGAGACATTTCTAAAATAGCTTTAATATAGAGAGTGTAGACCTGCACTTCATTTGATACTAAGGCTTCCTGAGAATGTGTTTTTTTTTCCTTCTACATCTCTCGGTGTAGAAAGAGCGTGGCGAGGACTCAATGCATATTTCACACAGTGGTTTTACAAGCTTGAGCTGGGGTTGACTTGACAGTAGCTCACTGGAACATGATGACAACATGAACCTGTCCTCATTTCTGAAATATTCAATTATGTTTTTCAGCTGCAGAACACATGTGGGAATATAAAGATATATATGCACCCATATATACTCTGTATCAGGGGTGTCAAACTCATTTTAGTTCAGGGGCCATATTCAGCCCAATATGATCTGCAGTGGGCCCAACCAGAAAAATAATAACATAATAATAACCTATAAATGATGATAACTCCAAATTTTTGTCTCTGTTTTAGTGTAAAGAAATAACATTAAATTATGAAAATACTTAATTTTATAAAATACCACCCCCCCCCCAAAAAAAAACAAAAAAAAAACTGAAAAAACTGAAATTTAAATTAAAAAACGTAAGAAAATTTAGTGCAATTTTAACAATATTATTCCTCAACTTATCATTTCTACATGTGCATTATGGATTAGATCTACAAAGACACTAAACACTGACAAACAGGCAGAAAATAGTTTAAATTGGGCTGAATTTTCTTTAGACATTTCCCGTTGTTCATATTTGTTCAGGTTATTCACATTTCATTGTTACAGGATAGTTTGTAAATGTAAATGTTTTCATAATTTAATGTTATTTTTTGCACTAAAACAAAAAAAAAAAAAAGTTATTAATTCTATTTTTTTTTTGGCTTAATTCAAGATTTTTTTTTAACTTAATTGAAGATTTTTTTTGGCTTTAATTCAAGACTATTTGCTAAATTTGAGATTTTTTTACTTAATTGAAGATTTTTATTTTTTATTTTTTTTTTTTGGCTTAATTCAAGATTTTTTCCTTAATTCAAGATTTTTTTTTTTTTTTTTTTTTTTTTTTTGCTTAATTGAATTCCAGACTGGAATTTTTGCACTTGGCAAAAACATCTCAGGGGCCGAACTGGACCCTTTGGTGGGCCGCATTTGGCCCCCGGGCCACATGTTTGACACCCCTTCTCTACATAAAATATCTAAGTGACCTTATTACACCATTATTTGTATTTTACTAAATATTCTGCATGGGTTTGATACATCAGCAGTTATTATTACATATGAAAGAGCTGGTTCATATATGTTTTATCCCCATATGTCATATTTGTTGCACCATTATGTGAATAAGGTCAGGCTGATTTTTGTCATCTCACGTACAGACTTCTTTGTATTTTCTATTAAGAGGTCAGTTGTATAGCTGACCTGAATCTACTTCTTATCAAATGCTAATGGGCGAACTCATATTCATGAGGTGCTTTTGTTTTATCTTTACTCATAATGCTTTTGCCCTCCTGCCCTCCTCATTTTTTCTTCCTGCCGTTGTATATAAGACTATGAATCAAGTGCACCTTGAGCGCACAAGGCAGAAAAGCCATTTGACTGGGCTTTGGTACCATATACTTCACCCTAACCGAAGGCGTCAAGGGCTCTCCGGCTGATGTACTTGATGTGGTCTGACAGATGTGTATCTCTGTCTCACCACAAGTGACAATTACCCTGACAAAGTGTAGTCACATACAACGGAATGTCCTATATATATCATGAAAGTTAATAGAGTAAGCAGAGAAACCCTCGGCCAACATCCATTAAATGTTAGACAGAGGGTGGGTTACTCTTGCTTTATGTGTTCTGCATGCACATCGTGTTTACTTACATGGTATATGATGTGGTGATTTGTATTTTAAACCGTGTTTGCAAACGAGTTTCTCTCATGGGGCTATAAGCATTTAAATCGGATTGTTTTGTGTTTTTATGTGCTGTTGTTTTGTGTATGCCTCCGTGTATGTGTGTGTGTGTGTGTGTGTGTGTGTGTGTGTGTGTGTGTGTATGTGTGTGTGTGCGTGCAACCAAAAGTAATTTGCAAACCAATGAATTCCCCTGCGTGGTCCGTGATTTCATTTAAAAAAAAAAAAAAAATCATACTTTACCAAAGAAGAGAGGCAACAGTGCACTTCCACGTCTCATTTCTCCCTCGTGGGTCGGATATGGAATGTTTCCACTTCTCAAACTGAGGCGCTGATGCTGACAGGCAGAGACCCTGTAGGGGCCCTACCGGCCCAGTAGGCTGTTACACTACTTAATCAATATAGCACTGCTTCAACCATGACTTGGCTGAAGCAGTGCCAGCAGAGGAGGCTGTGCTGACTGTGACAGGATGTTTTTAATTGTAGTAGAGTTATGCCATGACTTTATTTCAGTCCCAGATCAGGTACATATCTGTGATCTCCTCTCACAGTTATGCCGTGTTTCCACTACGTGGAACCAGCTCGATTCAACTCGGCCTGGCTCGGCTCGGGTCAGCTCGACTCGGTATTCCTGTAGACCGTTTCCATTACAGGATACTACTGACTTTACAGTACCTGGACGTCATAGCGATGCGGCACGTTATTTCCTTGTCTTCTGCTCAGAGAGTTGCTGATAAAGTCGCTCGCTGTGTGTTGTCTCATCTGAATTTTACGTCGGCCACCAAAGACTAAATCTCCTCGACCGACTATGGTGTAGTTTTAGGCTGTTATCATGTGGATTAATGTACCGCTACATTTACTGTCAACTTCCGCATCTTTTTTTTTTGTAAAACGGCGGGTCACAGAGAAAACTGTCTGACCAATCAGTGGTCTGCTGTGTTATACATCACAGTTTAGTATCGCTTGGAACCTCGGCGGAGGTGATACCAAAAAACTAGTACCAGGTACCAGATTCCAGGTCCTTTTTCGTAATGGAAAAGCAAAAAGGCTGAGCCGAGTCAAGTCAAGTCGAGTCGAGCCAATACCACGCAGTGGAAATGCAGCATTAGTTCAGATATCTCTTAACCCTATAACGCCAAACGTATCATATTTTCCCACGTTTCTGCTACGTGGAACCGGCTCAACTCAGCCCAGCTCGACTCGACTCGGGTACCAGGTCCTATTCCTGGAGACCGTTTCCATTACAGGATACTACCCACTTTACAGTACCTGGGCGTCATAGCAATGCGGCACGTTACTTCCATGTCGTCTGCTCAGAGAGTTGCTGAAAACTTGCTCGTTGCGTGTGGTCTCGTCAAGCTCATACTGAATTTTTACGTCTGAACCTCCTCGACAAACCATGGTATAGTTTTGCGGGCTGTCATCATGTGGATTAACCTACCGCTATATTTACTGTGAACTTCCGCATCTGTTTTTCGTAAAACAGGAGGTCACAGAGATGACTCTCTGACCAATCAGTGGTCTGCAGTGTTTACATGTCACATTTTAGTATCTAGTCCCCAATCCTGGAACCTCGGTGGAGGTGATACCAAAAAACTAGCACCAGGTACCAGATTCCAGGTCCTTTTTCGTAATGGAAATGCAAAAAGGCAGAGCCGAGTTGAGTCATGTCGGTACCACGTAGTGCAAACGCAGCATTTGATACATGACTTTTGAAGCCCTCTACATGATCAGTGTGATATTTTTTTGTCTTGAAAAACCTGATGTATACAATTAGATACATGCAATACACAGATAATCCACCGGGGGGAGGAATTCGTTCACAAGAGGCCTTTCCAGTGACACTACAAGATTGTCATTAATGAGGAAGGAGGCAGAAATTCGCCAATTTTGAAAAGGAATTACCAATTTGCGAGACACATTGGTGTTAAATTAGGTTTTTGTTTGTTCAGAAATAATAATATTTGAGCATTGAGACTCGATGTGTCAAATATGATACAAAACTGAAACTCATACATGGAAATTGATATTTGAAAAAAATAATTTGTGTTGTTCAGAAGGGCTAATAAAGGCTCCAGTTTCAAAGAACTGGAATTTTCTGTCAATGATTTAATGGTTTAGGCTTTACAGGGTTAATGACTGATTTGACTGTGGACATTCTTCTATTATTTGTGCTATTTGTCGTCAGAAACATCCATTTGTCATAGATAGATAGATAGATAGATAGATAGATAGATAGATAGATAGATAGATAGATAGATAGATAGATAGATAGATAGATAGATAGATAGATAGATAGATAGATAGAAATTCCAGACAATTGTTAATTGCATGCATTGTTTCTGTGTTTATTCCTCACATAGTCAGTGTGATCACAGATGCAGCTTAAGCATATTCACATCCAGCATTTAGGTATTTCGGGCCAATATGTGGTAACAAAGGCCACAGCTCTGCATAATACTGATACCAAAACTGTGGTGCAGCCTTGCTGGTTGCTTCAACAGCAGATTTTACCTGTGAAAGATGATTTTGCCCAAGAAATGCATTACACAGTCAGCATAATAAAAACCAACCATCTGTGATAGTCCACATATGCATACACATTTTCTTGCAGATCCAGTGGCACACACATTTACTCATACACAAATATCGACTGCAGTAAAAAAAAATTTACAGCATCAACAAATACTGCAGCGCTGATAGATGAATCTGTTCCACAGTGTGGCGGTATTGAGTACGGGTTCATCACCTTGCACTCCATTCCAAACTGAAGTGTTTAATTGAGAGTGAGTAAAGAGAACGTCTGTACCGTTTGCACCCACTCCACCCAGTGGCCTGTGAAATAGACTGTATTTCATGCCGTTTCCACCAACAGACGTGAAGGAAATAACACCACTGCCTCATGTCTCGGCACCATCTCCTTTGCTCGCTGAAACATAAACACCTGAAAGAATTTATCCGTCTTCTTATTTCATGCATTTCTCACCTCCCTATTTCACGTTGACGCTCGCGTGGCTCAGTGGCTCCGATCATTTTGGGGTGAAGTCAAAACGAGGTGGAGCAAGAGAAATGGAGAGAGGTGCTGTGTGGAAGTTGCTGAGGTGAAAAACTGATTGACTTTTCAAATTTATTTAAATTTGGGGGTTTATTCACCTTTCTGAGTACCTGTAATCCTGACCAACTTTGATTATGTTTCAGTCCAGAAAAGTGCTGACACTAAGGCTGCGTTCAGACGGCAGGTCTTAAAGGTGGGGTATGAGATCTTAGAAAAATGGTTCAAGCAAGCTACAGTTTGAAAATATACTCAGTGCCAATGAAAACGCAACACTTCAATGTGTTTTTTTGTTCCTGAGCTGCATCAATATGTTTAAGTTTCACCCGTATAAGATAATCCCAGACCATTTCTTAACAACCTGAGACGGGTTGAGCTATTGTCACGCTTGAATGAACTTGTCTGCATTCATAAAACTTGTTTTTCTCATTGCTCAGCAATGAACTGCTCAACTTAACCCTTTCATGCATAACGGTCACTCCAGTGGACAGTTCTTCTCCAGCTGTTCTCTTGTATGTTCATGGGTTTGGTTGTTTTAGTTCCATATCAGCCAACACAGTGGACGCTCATGCATCCTCCCGTACACTGTAATTCATACCATTAATGTAACTTTGCTGTTCTTGATAAACCTGATCTGCAGTAACATGTTTCAGTGTAAATCAATTGTTACTTGTTAGAAAAAATGTTGTTTTTTAATTTGCATATTATCTCCATGAAAAGAGTAATAATTATCATTAGAATATGTTAAATTGTGAGGGAAAACATCAGATTTTATTTCATTGTTTTAATACCAATTTCTGATATTGGGTTTTAACCCATAAAGACCCAGTGTTATTTTTGTGCCACTTCTCAAATACATTTTTCTTTGTTTTTATCCTTTCTTTACTAATTTATCACCATTTACTCAAATATGTTCCTCCGTATTTTGCATTTTTAAGTGAAAATCAGGTATTTTCCTATATTTAATGTACGGATTATGTAGATGTTTATCAAAGCTCAAATAAAAGTTGTGGGTTATTATATCCAAAACAAAGAAAACTGAAGGAAAAGATCAAATTTTCTGCAAAATATATCATAAACTGAGCATAAAATAAGTATCTCCATCCACTGTCATTGATCCAACTCCATGGGTTTTACTGGCAAATCAATATTGTAGAAGATGACGGGGTTTCCATGGTAACTACAAAGCCTCTGAATGTCTAAATGGGTCATATCTGATGACCATGAAAAGATGACAAACTGTATTTTACACCAATTATTTACATGGATTGATAGGATTAGTGGATCAGCAGGTATTAAATGGTTCAGATCAGAGAATGATTATGGTCGCCGGTGGATGTTTGGGTCTTTATGAGTTAAACACGTTTCTTTACTTCAAAAATTGAATGCATGGACATTTTTGTAACTCTGAAAAAAAACAACCCACCTTGGTCACATTGTTTTTTTCATGCCTATGGAGGAATAACAACACTCAAGAAAAAAATCTTAACTAAGGTTCTCATAATTAATGCATGAAAGGGTTAAGGAATTGTGGTCAGTTAAGGAGTGGTCATGTTCTGTATATAAAGGCAAGCTGAAAAGCATGAAAATCATTTGCAATAACTCAGTGATGCCTAGACTGACACGTGACCACGGATGCCATGCTATGGGGCTCCTGGAGGCCGGAATCTCTGCTCGGCAGGCGGCACGCCGTTTTGGATGCGATATGTCCACCATAGTCAGGATGCAACAGAGGCATGAAGAAACTGGCTCAACTGCAGACAGACCTCGCCCTGGACGAGCACGCGTGACCACGCCACAGCAGGATCGCTACATTGAGCTGCAGCACCTCCGGGACCGCTTTGTGACTTTTGGTTTTGGGGGTCCTTGAGTTTCTTTCTTTATCCTTATTTTTTGTCAACAAATTTGGATGGGATTTTTTTATTTTTACTGTATAGAAATGACCTATGATTAATTCCAAAGAGCTTATGGAATAAAAATCCTCATCGATTTAAAAAAATATATAAGAATCTTCAAGTGTTGCGTTTTCATTGGCACTGAGTATACTCAAATCAAAAGTCCAAACCCCTTTCTTCAGACATCCCCCTGAAGCCACGCCTCCAGAGTACTGGCACGCACAATGCTTGTTCATGAGTGCTGCACAGTAACAATTTACCCAGCCCCGGTCCATGCATGCATTATACCTCCGCTCTTACAGAACAGCCCCAGTTCAGACCTATCTGACTAACGTTACATTTCCTAGTGATTTATGTTAGTGACAAAACAGTTTGCCGGTGAACTTTCCATTCTGATATAACTAATACAGCGAAGCTCTGGCTCTGGCTTCGTTTCCCGTACAAGTGTTCCAAACCTCTGAGAACGTGCGACTCATGCACAAAGACGGGTACGCACAGAGGGGGGAGGGACAAATGGCAGTTGAGTTTGATAGACATATCACCAGTCAATCATTTCAATTGGGCACTTAAAATGATTGGATGGTGTTTTTTCAGTCCTGTCCGTTCCACAGGTGACTAAATTTTTATATTTTTGTGTTAGAGCAGTTAATTAATTGGTTGTAATCGGGGTGTGAAGGGGATTTTAAGCAATATAGTAAAAAATGCTCCAGGAAAACATCTTGCACCCCACCTTTAACCCTTTCATGCATAGTGGTCACTACAGTGGACAGTTACTCTACAGCTTTACATTTGTATATTCATGGGTTTTGTTGTTTTGTTTCCATATCAACCAACACAGTGGACACTTATGCATCATCTCATAAACTCCAATTCATACCATTACTGTAACTTTGCTGTTCTTGACTGGTTCTTGAGTGGAAATCAATTGTTAATATTTATTTTTTGCACATTATCTCCATGAAGTGAGTAATAACTAGTATTAGAATATGTTAAAATGTGAGAAAACATCAGATTAGCTGCATTAAACATGGTTTCATTTCACTGTTTTCATATCACTTTATGATATTGGGTTTTAAATACATGTTTCTTTGCTTCAAGAACAAAATTCATGGTGTAGCTGAGTGGACATTTTTGTAACGCCATGAAAAACAGGTTTTTAAAAAAAATTCAATCACATTGTTTTTTTTTCATGCCTAAAGAGGAATAAAAACACTCCAGAAAAAAAATCTTGATTAAGGTTCTCATAATTCATGCATGAAAGGGTTAATGCACAATTTGGATGTTTTGGTGAAATACCATTTTTTTGTGCTTGTTCATATTACACATTAAATGCGATTTCTATCAGTTTTGAGTGTGAACTGAACAAAACCCTAAAGGTCCTGACGTAATACATGACTGTTTACGGAAGTAATTGTGTTTTTCCCACTGTTCCTCCTCCTGGGATGCAGAATAGTGATGTTTGTTGCATTTCAATGACATAAAGGTCGGCTAAATGTGACCTGGCCTTTCAAACTGAAGTCGCATTGCAAACTAGAAGCACTCGGAGAGCGCAGACCTCCGCCAAGGCTGATCAGTGGGCCCTTCCGTGGGCCCCCCCACCCCCGATCACCCCCAAAAGTTAATCATTTCTTCCTTATCCCATTTCCAACAAACCCTGAAAATTTCATAAAAATCTGTCCATAACTTTTTGAGTTATGTTGCACACTAAGGGACAGACAAACAGACAAACAAACCCTGGCAAAAACATAACCTCCTTGGCGGAGGTAAATATCAGATACGTATCAGATTTAGGACCACATATGAAAGTGGCCTGAGTTGGATTTTTAAAAAAATCATATTTGTGCTGTTCAAACTGTCTTTAACAGATCAGATACAGGTCACATATGGGCAAAAAAATCAGATTTAGGCCACATTTCCTTGCAGTCTGAACGTAGCCTTAGTGGCAATTGTCCAATCATAAGGGATTATGGAAGAGTGGTGGTAAAATGCTTGAGTGAATGCTTACCATTCATCAAGGCCAAAGAAGTTGAGTGTTTTTTTTTTTGTTTTGTTTTATTAAAAAAAAAAAAGCATCTTGCATAATACACTTATACAACAATAATCCTTCTCAACCATCTTTTTTCTGACCTTATATGAGTGTGTGGAGGATTATCTACTGATAGAGACCCTGACCGCTGCCATTATGTTCTTATTTTTCTCTGGTTTTGCTTTGTTTAGGATATTTCTGTGTATGAACCTAGAGCAGTGAGTTTGCATTTTCAGTCAATAATAGCAATATAAAAACACAGCAGCTCCAGTTACAATACCTCCTCCTCTTTCTCTTCTCTCTTTATGCAATCTTCTCATGCTGTGCAGTTCTGTCTGAGAGACAAAACTCTAAACCCAGCTTATGTGATACACAGATGTCACAAGGACAAATAAAGAGTAGATACAAGGAAGCACATGTTTTCAATAGTGTTGGTATATTTAGACATGTTTTACAACATTACTGCAGTGAAACGATCACAAACTGAGTTAGAAGAGGTGACAACAACCAATAAATGTTTTCTGGTTTAACCATAAATACATAAAATCTTTCAGACTGCACCCAATCACAATTAATTGTTGGCATTTATCCCTTGAGGATGAATCTGTTAATGTCTTAATTATGTTTTTTCCAATGCCAATGGCTAAAAATATTCACATAAATGACTGACACAACATTTCCAAAAGATTTCATTCACATTCATGGTTTTCAGAGGATTTATAATGAATCCTTTGGTGACCTTTTCTCCAGTTCTACAATCTTGCTAGCAGAATTTATTCATAGCAGAATAAATTGATATAACTTGGTTGAAGATACTGAACTCGTTGTATGTGGTAGATATAAACATGTTAATAACGTCACCGTTAGGAATTTAGCTTCATTTAGCTTCTGTTGTGTCTTTGTATGTCCCCACAGAGCAGCTAGTATGGCTACGACTGTAATCTTGTTTGGAACACTTCTACTTTAAGTGCAGTCCCTGTAAAGTTTCATTGTGGAAAAACTGTCACATTTTGATGTTTTTTTTGTTTTTTTTTTTCTTTGCTGCAAAGAAATGACAATTTTTTAGCCAACTATCAAACAGCATGCATTTTCTAACCTCTACCATTTGTAATTTAGTATTTCAGAATCTGTACTATTTCCACTGAGCAGCCAAATTGGGTAGCCTGTCAAATTTATTATGCCACGGACTGGGATAAAGGCTGGATAAAGTATTAAGAATGTCAGAGAATTACTGTCCCTCCTGGTCCGAGTCAACTTGAAATTTCACATTGTTCATGGGCATAAACCCGTAAAGACCCAGTGTTACTTATGTGGCAGTTCCCAAATGAATTTTTCTCTCTATTTACCCTTTCTTAAGTGATTTATCAACATTTATTATAATATTATCCTCTGTATTTTGTGTTTCTTCAATAGAAATCAGGTATTTTCCCATATTTATTTACCAGTCATGTAGATGTTCATGAAAGCTCAGATTAAAGTTAATTGCCATAATATTAGGAAAAGAGAAAAATTGAGAAAATGCGACTTTTTCAACAAAATTTATCATTAACTGAGTATAAACCAAATGTCTCCATCCACTGCCATTGATCCAACTCCATGGGTTTTACTGGTGAATCAATGTTGTAGAAGATGATGTTGTTTCCGTGGTAGCTACGGAGCCGCTGAACATCCAAATGGGTCATATCTGATGACCATGAAAAGATGAATAACTGTATTTTAAACCAATTATTTACATGTATTGATAGGATTAGTGGATCAACAGGTATTAAACAGTTTAGATCAATAGATGGTTTGTGTCTCCGGTGGCTGTTTGGGTCTTTATAGGTAAAATTTTTTGCACCATTTCACCAAGACTTTTGTTCTAGCAAACAAGTAAAATCATGTTTAT
The DNA here is from genome assembly GCF_902148855.1 of Sphaeramia orbicularis. Taxonomy (NCBI): domain Eukaryota; kingdom Metazoa; phylum Chordata; class Actinopteri; order Kurtiformes; family Apogonidae; genus Sphaeramia; species Sphaeramia orbicularis. Next base: position 11,144,184 of record NC_043969.1, on the reverse strand, counting down.
AAATCATCAAACAAATCAAAGTTGCTCCTCGCCTTTGGAACAGCCTGCCAGGGAACCTCAGGGCCTCAGAGAATGTAGAAATTTTTAAAACCAGGCTCAAGACCCACCTTTTTAATTTGGCTTTTAACTAATGCCTCTGTTTTATCCACTCAAAGGTTTTATAGTTGTAGTTAATATATATATCTTAAGATTCTTTTAACCAGTGCTTCTGTTTTATCATTTTAATGTTTAATATTTTTATTATTTTCATACATGTCTTAAATTTAGCCTCTTTTAATCAATTCTTTTATATCTTTTTAATGTTTCTTATTCTCCAGTGTTTCATCAGAGGGAGCCCTCCGTGCCGGGGGGGTGGCTGTGGACTCCGGTGGCTGTGGCGCCTTCTTTCACTGGGGTTTGCTCCTTTCTGGTGGGTGGGGGTCCCAGTTGGCCCTCTCCCACTGGTTGGGATGCGGCGCTGGCGCCTGGTTGCCGGGGTCGGCGGCTGCCTCCTGGTGAGGATGGCTCCCTGAGACAGCGACTCCTCTTTTACTTTTACTTTTTCGCTCTGGTCTACCCATGCTCAGTCAGTCTTTTTAAGTATGTGTGAGCTTGTGGGTTTGCATAAGTGTGTGTGTGTGTGTTTGTGTGTGTGTGTGTGTGTGTGTGTGTGTGTGTGTGTGTGTGTGTGTGTGTGTGTGTGTGTGTGTGTGTGTGTGTGTGTGCAGGTGGGTGGGTTGGTGCGTGGGTGGGGGGTGGTACTGACTTTTAAACTGATATGTAAAGCACTTTGTGCTACAGTCTCTATGTATGAAAAGTGCTATATAAATAAAGATTATTATTATTATTATTATTATTATTATTATTATTATTATGGGTTACATTTTTTGCACCATTTCACCAAGACTTTTGTTCTAGCAAACAAGTAAAATCATGTTTTTCCAATCATCAAACAAATCAAAGTTACTTAACACTAAAAATGACAGATTCAAAGATGAATAACTGTATTTTAAACCAATTATTTACATGTATTGATAGGATTAGTGGATCAACAGGTATTAAACGGTTTAGATCAATAGATGGTTTGTGTCACCGGTGGCTGTTTGGGTCTTTATGGGTTAAATTTTTTGCACCATTTCACCAAGACTTTTGTTATGGAAACAAGTAAAATCATGTTTGTCAATCATCAAACACATCAAAGTTACTTAACACTAAAGATGACAGATTCAAAGATGAATAACTGTATTTTAAACCAATTATTTACATGTATTGATAGGATTAGTGGATCAGAAGTTATGAAACATTTTATATTGGTGCATGTTTTTGGTTACCAGTGGTTGTTTGGGTCTTTACGGGTTAAGACCCTCCAAAACTATAAGTCGCAGGTGTCAAACATACGGCCCGGGGGCCAAATCCGGCCCGCCAAAGGGTCCAGTCCAGCCCTTGGGATAAATATGTGAAATGCAAAAATTACACTAAGATATTAACAATCCTTTTAGTTCAGGTTCCACATTCAGACCAATTCAATCTCAAGTGGGAAGGATTTAGTAAAATACTATCATAATAACATATAAATAATGAGAACTCCAAATGTTTCTCTTTGTAAATGTAAATATTTTCATGTATTTACACTAAAACAAAGTATAATTTTGCAAAAAATGTGAATAACCTGAAATGTCTTAAGAGAAGCAAGTACAATTTTAACAATATTCTGCCTGTTACTAAATGTTTTGTGTGTTTGTAGATCCACTGTGATCTGTAAGTTTTACTGAACATGTGTAAATGATAAACTGAAGCAGAATATTGTTAAAATTACACTAATTTTTTTCAGTTTGTTCATGTTATTCACATCTTTTGAAAGGATAGTTTGTAGATGTAAACCTTTTCATAATGTAAATTTACTGTTTTCACTCTAAAACATAGAGAAAAGTTTGGAGTTGACATTATTTATATATTATTATGTTATTTTTTTACCGGTTCGGCCCATTTCAGATCGAATTTGGCTGAATCTGGCCCCCGAACTAAAATGAGTTTGACACTCCTGCTGTAAGTGGTCAAGTTTGTTTCCAATACACCTTATGTAATATACACCGACACACCATATGCGCATTGTAACATATCGTGTGAAACACAATATGTATCTGTTGAGGGTGATGCACCTTTTCCAAACGTATGTACTGTAAATAGATTGTTCTCTTGGGACTGATGCTGTTGGAATAAATAATATAGCCACGTCTTCCAATTGGTGAAGCACACAAGTAAAAGCTCATTAAAATAGTAGACTGGGAGACAGATGGAAGTCTGCTTGTCTGCTCCTCTCTTCTAATGAGGTTGTCCCTGGGAAGCTTAGTGACTGATTTCTATTAGGAAAGGGGGTTTAGAGTACAAGAAATGAGTTAGGGAAAGGATAGAGGAGGAAAAAGGGGCTGTGTTTGTGGTTTTATGGTCTACTTCCACACTGAGACTTAAACTTCTTCTATTCCTCCAGGGATAGACACAGTGAAGGCGTCAGTGACTTATGAATCTTTATAAAACTTCTTTACCCCCTGCCTTGGTTTGGGAAAAAAAAAAAAAAAGTTTCTTTGTCACAATTCTGATAAGTTAAAGCTGAATTTAATCTCGTTTTCTTTGTGTCAGTGAACAATGGAGTGTCCTTAAAAACTCTATTGTCACAGTCAGCAGTGAAAAGATACCTAATTGTCATACTGAGTTGCTCTGCCATGCCACATTTCCATGGCAACAAACCAAGTTATCGCCATTCATTTATTGGAATTATGCAGTGCCAGAGTGTTGTTAGCATCTGACCTGATGATATTTTTATGAATAGCTATTCATACAAGTTTAATAATTCCATGTAGCCTGCACTATTCTGGAAGAATAGTTGTAACATTTCTATCATTGTCAGTACAGCAAGTGCAACCATTTAACAAATATGCAGGCAGATATTTTTTATTCCTCTATTTTTCATTGGTAAAATGTTGTGTATATTCTTCATTAATTCTCCAACTCACCCGTATTTTAGACTGATACTGAACTCTGTGATGAATAGCTCTTTTCTCCGCCACCAGGATGTTTTTTATTAATGTAAATGTGATGAGATCATTTATGAAGAAGTACCCTCATGAATAATTTGCTCATTTAAGGCTTTTATCCCACAGACGTAACATGTTCGTTTTATGTAGCTCCGTGGCAGATAGCCCTGTTTTGACCTATTTGTTATTCTAGAAAAAGATCATATGATAAAAGATTGTGTGGAATTTTTTTTTTTTTTTTTAAGTGCAAATACTTCACTTTCAGATTCCTTCCATGAACATTTGGGAGTACTATGCACAGATTAACCTGTTTAACCCTGACCATATTTTCAGGGGAAAAACGCCTAAAAAGACATACCCAAAGTAAATGAAGAATTACTTCACAATAATAAAGTTCATATGGATGTTCTTGGTGTCTGTGGACATTTAGAGACCTCACAGAATCTATTCCCATTGTCTAAAATATTATATCTATTACTATTCCTGAGTAAACTGTAACAAACTAAAAGAGAAATTAGAATTTTTTTATCCTCGCCTGTTTTTTTTTCGGCTGGATTGACGATGATATGCATAAATTAATTGTTCGTGTCAGAGATTTTTAATAGCGTATATTTCACCCCACAAAGATTAAAAATCATGTTTGAACATTAAAGTTGGCACTAAAATACACTTTTGATGTACTTTTATTAACATTAGGGTCTAAACTTTGAGCAAAAGTTGAAAAAAACATCCATTGTCCTGATTTATTATATATTTTTTAAAGTAGATGAATATTAATATAATTTTTTCGGCCCACGGGTGGGCCGATAGGGCTAAAGGGGTTTTTAAAGGAATAAGACAATGATTAGAATATAGGATGACCATGCACCTTCATATTATGTGGTGTGGACCAAAGGCAAAATCTGCAAAACAAGAAGAAAAAATGCACATCAAGACAATCAATTGCCATTCATTTTTGCCTACATTCCCAGACCGAATCTACATTCCCCGTTGAGAAAGTGATATTTAAATGAAGGAACGAAGCTGCCTCTACTGTTTTACCACTTACACCATCTGGCAAGATTATCATCAGCTCAGCTTCGCTCCCGGAGAGCCATTATAAGAAGATAAAGTAAGATGTGCGAAGTATGGTTCTGAAAGTCAATCCAGTGGCATATGGAGGAACCCTAAAGGATGTGAATAGAAAAATCTTGATTGCCTCAATGACATTAACTTTATAAACACCCATGAGCTTTTACGGAACTGCCTTCCTCAAACTCCTCTCTCATTTAAATTAATATTTTTCTTGGATAAAATATGGGCATGTCTTTTTCATGCTTGCATGTTGAACATTATCAGTTTGTTTTTTGTTTTTTTTGTGCAGGGAACCTCTGAAATTAGCTGCCACAGGGATCTATAGTCTGCAACAGCGATCAGGCAAATGCTCCTAAGGAGATGGATGGGTTTCATTAAGTTTTCACAATGAAACAGAATAGCAACAAATTGCAGCCAGTATTGCTAGTTGATCTTAAATGGATGTATAACAAATGTAAAGTATGTCTGCGCTGTATTTTCCCTTCTCGTTGAATCCCACATCTACTTAAGTCCTCGTTGATGTTGTTTATTTGCTACAAGGAAGGAAGTGGACTGGACACTGGGGATTGCAACTCCAATTCATCTTTTTGTGTTTATCCTTCCATGCCAGCTGTAGCTGTGGCTGGAGTTTTCAGGTTGTCTGTCCTGTTCTTGTGAACCCCTAGAGGTACTGTCTTCAAATCTGGCACAAACTCATTCTTCCGTTAGAAAAAGTTACAGATGAAAAACAGTCAAAGGATATATTCAAAGACATAGACAAAATCCTAACCAGTAGGAAGCTTTTTGGATTTCCAAAACCCTGAGTCATTTGTTTCCAGTCAGAATCATTTCAGTTTAACATTTGATTTGATTTGATTTGATTTATTTATTTATTTATTTTGAACATGCAAAAAAAAAAAAAATAAAATAATAATAATAATAATAAAACATTCAAATGGACAGAATCCATCTCCAAGCACATACAAGTCTGAATTTTGCATGGTCGAAAAGGAGTAGGAAGAAGTATGAACTTATTTAATCCTACCCCTCAATGCTTTTACACCTTTATCGCTAACTCGATACAAGAGTCAAACAATAATATTTTCCTAATTTTAACATCAAACCACGACAAATACAGGGTGGGGAAGCAAAATTTACAATATTTTGAGGCAGGGATTGAAAGACAGTGTATGACCAATTAGTTTATTGAAAGTCATGAGAATTTATTTGCCACAAGAAAATTGACATAATAAAAAAGGTTTTTATTCTATGTGTCCTCCTTCTTTCTCAATAACTGCCTTCACACGCTTCCTGAAACTTGCGCAAGTGTTCCTCAAATATTCGGGTGACAACTTCTCCCATTCTTCTTTAATAGTATCTTCCAGACTTTCTCGTAATAGTTTTGCTCATAGTCATTCTCTTCTTTCCATTATAAACAGTCTTTATGGACACTCCAACTATTTTTGAAACCTCCTTTGGTGTGACGAGTGCATTCGGCAAATCACACACTCTTTGACGTTTGCTTTCCTGATTACTCATATGGGCAAAAGATTCAGAAAAGGTATGGATAATAGTGTTAGGTATGATTTTGACATCAATATATGTTTGGTTTCAAAACAATTGACGTAGTGCCTGCTGAGAAAAAACAACTAAATGTTCATTGTAAATTTTGCTTCCCCACCCTGTAGATAATGCAGTAACTGAATTACACCCAACAGTATGATCATGGCAGTCCAGTCATACAAGCAGACTCAACAATTCAACCATTTTCTTCAATAGTTACAGCATATTTATCAATACAACATCATCCATAAACAAACAGTCCTTATTGTCATTATTTAATACTGTACTTCTCAAGAATCTTTTTTTTTTAATATATTTTTTAAAACTGAATTATGTTAGATATTTATTTTATCTCCACACACAATTTAAACATAAAATGATGGATTCGCTGATAGATGAAGTTTCATTCATACGGAGTCAATTTATGATCGGAAAACAGCGAAGGTAATCATCACGTCATAATGCAACCTTTATTTTTGCGCGTCTTCGGCTTGTTCAGTGAGTTTTACCAGTAAACAATCAATACTGGTGCTACTGGATCTGCTTAGTCTTAGCTTGTTTTGGACATTTGACCATTTAAGTGCTGGTGTGGATTGTGTTCTGTCGACCAAAAATTGGTTTTTGCTGAGCTTTTAGCTGTCGTTCTTTTCTGATTACTGATGTGTAGTATGTGAATGTTGCTACAAGCGTTGCATAGCGTTACCATGACAACAGACGGAACTGTGGGTGCTCTTCAGGCTACCAGGTCTTAAAGAGGAGGACCTTGACTTAGCTGCTTTCTTGTAATATGTATATATATTTTTTTCTTATTATTGTTGCAAAGTGTTTGTATCAGTGTCTGATTGTTTGTTGTCTACTCAGTTCTTTTTTTCTTTTTTGGGGAATTGGGGGGGTTATTAAGAGAATTTGCTATTGGATTTATATGCCCACTAACTCCCTAAAACCAGTACAAAGGAGTTGCTGGTCCATTTTGACTTTCTAATAAAGGTTTGATGCTGAAACGCATGAAAGTATTGTTTTAACAGCCCAATGTGGTCATGCCAAGACAATAAATTTGTTTTATTCATTTTAAAAGACTACCTTGGACTTCTTTGTTATTTTATGGCACAAATTAACTTCGACTCCAGCATGAGATGTTGGAGATCAGAGGTCAAAGATACTAAGGCAACAAAAACATCTTTTTGTTAAAAGAAAAAAAAAAAGGGGGGAAAAAAGGATATCTAATTAGAACCACATTGCACACAAACATGTAATGGGATGAATGATTACAGAAAAATACTGTTGTACGCAAAAGGTCATAGGTCGAGCTCACTATGACATCGTAGTATTTTTTTCTAGTCATTATTCAACATCACACTCTCCTGTAAAAAATAGCCTGATAATGAAGACCACATATTTTTCACTAAATAGTACATTCAATACTTTTTATTAAAACTAAATTTGTTTTGTTTATCCGTTATTTAACCAGGAAGGACTTGTTGACATTTAAGAATCTCTGGTAGGAGACAATTTTGGACTAAGAGAGGCTGTTAAAAAGTTTTCAGAAGGACAGGTTGACAGCCAAACATCAATCCATGCAAACACTATAAAAATTACACAATTAATATTAAAATGCCATATAATCTGCCTCTCCATATCAGATAGGCCTCCTCTCTGTCAGTTTTTAAATCCCTTCTTAAAACCCATCTTTTCTCCTTGGCTTTTGAAACCAGGAAACCAGGAAATCCATAGTTGTTCCTCTGGCTGTGACTCATGGTGCAGCTCTACAAAAATACAAAAACAAACACAAAAAGGCCAATAAACACTGCCATACACACATTAAATCCAAATTAACACTAACACCACAACCCCACTGAACCCCTGCACAGAAAAAGAACACATTTTCAACAACATGCCCAATACCCACAATGCAATGTGAAGATAAAAAGGTGTGGTCATGATTAAAACTGAGTGATTTAAATCCATTCAACTTAAACTTTTCAACTATATCTACAAATTAGTAGAATATACTGAACATTTTATTGTAACATCATAAAACTTAAATCATTTAAGTGCATTGTAATTAAAGCATTTTAGTAAATACAGATTCCGGGCTTACAGTGTTATCTTGTTTGTTATCTTGGGGCGGCTGTGGCTCAGGTGGTAGAGCGGGTCGTCCAATAACCAAAGGGTTGACGGTTCAAATCCTGCTCTCTCCTAGTCAGTCCGTTGTGTCCTTGGGCAAGACACTTCACCTCCCTGCTCCTTGCCTCCAGTACCACCCACACTGGTGTATGAATGTTTGGTGGTGGTCAGAGGGGCTGTAGGCACAAATTGGCAGCCACGCTTCTGTCAGCCTGTCCCAGGGCAGCTGTGGCTACAAAATGTAGTTTACCACCACCAGAGTGTGAATGTGAGAGCGAATGAATAATGGGTTAACTACGTAGACCTGTAGAAATTTGATTATCTGTTTACAAATATGAGTGCAAAGCAATTTGATCATTAAAAATCATGTATATTTGCAGACGTTTGTAACACTTCATGATTTATGATTGATTGTACATATGATTAGGCTTTACAAGTTATTTTCTGATCTTCTAAGATGACATATATTGCATGTCACGTGCTATTTTGATCGGACACTGCATATAAAACACCTGTGTATTTTGTATTTGTGGATACTTTGAAATGTAAGACTCTTGATCATTTACAATTGGTCATATGTTTGAAGAGTTTTAATAATTTTTTCTGTTATGACGTGTAACACGGGTCTCGTGTTGTGATTAGATGCCACATATAGAACACCTGTGTAAGTTTCTGTCCTCAGTCTGATGAAGGGCCTCGGCCCGAAACGTCACCGTTAAATGGTTTGGGAGCTCACTGGTTGTGCGGACCTTCCTTTATTTTTTCTTACAAATGTAGTTTACCACCACCAGAGTGTGAATGTGAGAGCGAATGAATAATGGGTTAATAATGTAAAGCGCTTTGGGCATCTAGAAAGGCGCTATATAAATCCAATCCATTATTATTATTATTATTATTGTTGCTTCCAACTCTACATGTGCACATCTTTCTTCCTACCAGTCAGTATCGTCAACACAGAAGGCTCATGGACAACTATTTGAACGCCTGATTTTATGGTTGCAAACATACAAGCCTGAACAAATCCCCCCGAATGTCATCATGTTTGCCAACTCTGGGTTAAAATAGTTTGACGTGTACTCTTTCTCCAATTTTCTTGAGATGAGCTTCGTTGACACCTCTGCCCACTACTGCCAGTAAAACAGAATATAATTTCAATTCCCAATGCACCTGAGGTGGGCTTGCAGAGATTTAGCTGGCTGGGCACAAGCTGCCACAGGTATCACAGAAAAAGAGGAGATGCTATTTTCACACATGCCAGCCTGGTGCGGTTTTATTCAGTTTGGGAGTTCTGGCCGTCAAAATGCCAGTTAGGGCTAGCTGAGCCCAGTTCGCCTGCGTCACATATAGTCCGCTATCTGGCACACAATACAGCTGGGGCTATTGTGAACTGTGAAGCCGAGGCTGTTCAGATGGAACTGCTCGGGGAGGTGTGCACTGTTAAAGAGTTACAAACCACGTTCACCAAACACACATACACACTCTCACATGCATGCATTCAAGCTTAAGCAAAGGAATATGTGCAAACACACACACGGACTACTTGTGCCTGCTGGCATTTTCTGAGTTGCAGTGTCATGCTGACAGCCAGAGGTTATTATAGCTGTCTACATGCCCAGGATGCCTGAGCCCGAGAACTACACACACACACACACACACATTCGGGAGGTGTTTTTGCATCACAGAAAAACACGATGGTCTCTTTTCCATTGATTGTAGCCCTCCTGCTTTCTCCTCCTCCTCCTCCTCCTCTTGTTTCTTTCCTCTTTTTCAGCAGGGCCACATTACCCATCTCCCACACACTGACATTCTCGCACCTACCTCCCACTTAGGCCACCCACCGACTGAGGCGACATCTGCCAATCAGCTCTGTGTCAGCAGGTGGTTAGTCGGTCAGTCAGCATATCAGTCAGTTAATCTGCCGGTCAGAAGTGACTCTGTTCGCTTTCCGGCTGGACGGTCAGCCAGTCAGTCAATCAAACAGACAGCTTGTCAGTCAGTCATTCAAACAGTCAGCGGCGTGGCCTTCGTTCAACGCTGTGCCATCGTTTTCCCTTCTGGCTGTTCAAGAATGCGAGCTCCTCTGCAGGGCCTCGTAAGACGATGACTCTGGATACTTATCTGGTTGATTCATAGAAGCACGGTGGTGCGATGTTAAATGTGGCATTGAATTATCATTAGAGTGAGTTATGACGTTCAATGAAAAGTAATCTGAGTTTCGGCGCGTTGTGTTTTTTTGACGTTTTTGTCTCTTTTTATGTCCCGGCCATTTTTCCCCCTGGTAAAAGATTGATTGCTGCTGTTTTGTTATATTTGCCCGTACAAGCACAAACACACCAGCACACATAGACATATTCGCACAGACACAAGTAATATGAGGAAGAATTAATGAGAGAAAGAAGGGACGAGAGAGCAATCCTGTCTATTTGTTAGCGAAGGAGGTCTGTTTTGCTGTTCTCGTTGATTGGAATGATTTGGATGGATGCTTTTCTGCTGTTTATGCGAATGAGCGCGTGTCTGTGTGTTAGTGGGTACACCATTTTCCCCGTATATTAAAATCGGTAGAAAATTGTACATGCTATTGAACAAATAATCTCGCAGCCTAATGCATTAGTCTGCAACAAACGCCTACGCCCACCCGGAAGCATTTTCAGAGTTAAATCAGCTACAGGAAAGATGGCCAACCGACCTTGTCAGAACTATCTGTCGCTAAAAAATAAATGGAATTTCAGCTCAAATTCGGGCTCTTTTCTAAACTGCAGCTGATTTGGGGTATTACTGAAAAAGCTGTATTCATTCAATTTTTGTTCAGAGAGAATCACAAGAGTTAGAAAGAAATGTGAGAGTAAGACCGAAATTTCCAACCTTGCAGGCAAATTCAACAGAACAACCCAACACAGTAGATAACACCAGTTAAAAATCAGCGAGAATTTAATCTATAAACTCTTCACTCAATTCCATTTAATAGAATACAGGCTGCTTTGGTGGTGCAGTGGATAGCACTCATGCCTCACAGCAGAAAAAGGTTCAGGGTTCAATTCCAATACCAATCGATGTGGGTGGGACCTTTCTGTGTGGAGTTTGCATGTTCTCCCCATGTTTGCGTGGGTTCCTCCAAAGACACGTACTGATAGGTTAATTCTGTGTTTTTCTACTATGGGAAATTTCTAGAAAGTGATAAACAAACAAAAAAAACCATACTAATAAAAAATATATGTTGAGTTGAGAGAGACAATCCCAATACATGAAAGACATGACAAACTGTGAAGCTGAAACTGAAGCACTGTGGTTCTGTTTATCTGTCAAATGTTCATTGTGGTCGGTTTCAGATGCTGCAGCTCTTTCATAATTCATAGTTTGAGTTCTTGTTTGTTCAGTATTAATTGTCAGCCTTGTAAATACAAACTGGACTGACTGTATATATCCTGACCAAGGAAAATAAAATTCTTACTTTGTGCAGTAATCTACACCTGGCTTTTCTGCCTCCGTCCATAATAATATACATTATATAGACTAAATGTGTCTAAAATTAACGTTTATTTGCAATATAGTATAGCAAACTATTACATGATCAAAAAGTAATTAATTTTAGCAAAAAAAAAAAAAAAAGTTTCAGTTTTGAAGTCATGCCTCCAGAGTACTGGCACACGCAATGCTAGAAAAACCAATAGGATCGACAAATTTAACACAGTGTCTTTATTTATAGCAGTATTTATGACCATTTCAAGGGATGTTTTCAAAATAAAACGCTCTGACACCTGAGTCGTTTTTCATGTCCCAATTTTGGTCTGATTTTTGGCCCCAATATTTTATTAAAAATTCATTCATGTTGGGATGGCTCAGAGCAAGAGAATAATTTTTTTAATTATATAGACTAAATGTGTCTAAAATTAATGTTTATTTGCAATATAGTATAGCAAACTATTACATGAGCAAAAGCAAATTAATTTTAGCAAAAAATATTCTCAGTTTTGAATGTTTGGGGTCGCCAGAAATTTGTGATCACTAACCAAAAAAGGTTGGGAACCACTGACCTACTAAATACCCAGTGCTACTCTTATGGCAGTTCCCAAATGATGTTTTTTTTCCTCTATATTTAACATTTCTTAAGTGATTTGTCACCATTTATTATAAAATAACCCTCTGTATTTTGATTTTTTCCATTAAAAATCTGGTATTTTTAAATATTTTATGTCCTAGTAAACTATTACATGATCAAAAACTAATTCATTTTAGAAAAAAAAAAAAAGTCTCAGTTTTGAATGTCTGGAGTTGCAACAAATTTGTGATGTTAAAATGGGGCCACGATCCAAAAAAGGTTGGGGCCCACTGGGTTAAACGGTTAACCCTTTCATGCATAAGTCACTCCAGTGGACAGTTATTCTCCAGCTGTTCTCTTGTTACCTCCGCCAAGGAGGTTATGTTTTTGCCAGGGTTTGTTTGTTTGTTTGTTTGTTTGTTTGTTTGTTTGTCTGTCTGTTTGTCTGTCCGTTAGTGTGCAACATAACTCAAAAAGTTATGGACAGATTTGGATGAAATTTTCAGGGTTTGTTGGAAATGGGATAAGGAAGAAATGATTAAATTTTGGTGGTGATCGGGGGTAGGGGGGCCCACGGGGGGGGGGGGGGGGGGGGGGCGCAGACCAGAAAATTTCATCAAAATCTGTCCTTAACTTTTTGAGTTATGTTGCACACTAACGGACAGACAAACAGACAGACAGACAAACAAACAAACAAACCCTGGCAAAAACATAACCTCCTTGGCGTGGGGGGGCCCACAGGAGGGGCCACTGATCAGCCTTGGCGGAGGTCTGCGCTCTCCGAGTGCTTTTCTAGTATATTAATGGGTTTAGTTGTTTTAGTTCCATATCAGCCAACACAGTGAACACTTACGCATCATCTCATACCCTGACATTCATACCATTACTGTAACTTTGCTGTTCGTGATAAACCTGATCTGCGCTAACATGTTTGAGTGTAAATCAATTGTTATTTGTTAGACAAGAAGGGGTTTTTTTTTGCACATTATCTCGATGAAGTGAGGAATTAATAGCATTAGAATATGTTAAAATGTGAGAAGACATCAGATTAGCAACATTAAACATGTTTTTATTTCATTGTTTTCATATCCCTCTCTGATATTGGGTTTTAAATACGTTTCTTTACTTCAAAAATTAAATGCATGGATATTTTTGTAACTCCACAGAAAAAAAAAACAAAAAACTTTATCGCATTGTTTTTTTCATGCCTAAGGAGGAATAAAAACACTGAAGAAAAAAATCTTGACTAAGGTTCTCACAATTAATGCATGAAAGGGTTAATCTTTTTTTTTTTTTTTTTTTTTAATCGGTTAATCTAAATTGTCCATAGATTGGTTGTTTGTCTCTATATGTCAGCCCTGCGATGAACTGGCGACATGTCCAGGATGCACCCCGCCTTCACCCATTAGTAGCTGGGATAGGCTACAGTGACCCTAGTGAGGATAAAGCTGGTTCAGATAATGACTAAATGAAGAATCCAGGCTCTACAATATGATGTTAATATAGTTTTTAAAAATTCACATATGCTGGAACCCAGCTGTCATATGGCCTTAATAGATGGATTCTGACTAGAAAATTTCCAGATTAGCATAAAATTACAGAGCCCTGCTGCTGTAATTACGATGTTTTTTCCCCTGAAATTGCCTGAAATACCTGAAATCACGCTGCTGAATCATCCAGACAAGACAGTATCATCGGTGGTCCATAAATATCTGCACTGATGACAACATTGGCCTCTTCCAGAGATAATGTGCACTGACAGGCCAACTGAGGGCTACATGACCTCTAACTAAGTGACTAAACTTAGGAGTTTAGTTTATAGAGTTGGGCTCTTGTGTATGTGTGTGTGAAAAAGGGAATTATATGCGTTTGTGTATTCTCCAAAATTAATTATGGATGCCGGTAATATTTGAATGCAGTCCTCCCACTTCCCCGCCTCTCTGTCTTTTTATCTCTGACTCGGAATTCACCTTCATTTACACACCAGCTATCGTTGTGTTGAGAATTCTCAAACTTCAGTGGTTATCTGATATCCTGCATACAGAGAAATGTTCGTATCCTTTATTATTTTCTTTTTATTTGGGTGCTTCTATGAAACTGGGTACATTTTGGTACCTGGCACTTTGCCAGCTTTTTAGACCCAATAATGAAAGAGAAATTTAGACATATTTTTCCCCAGGATGTACCTAATGATGACCTCACATAAATGCGAAAAAAAATTATACTCTTGCTCTGAGCCATCCCAAAATGAATGAATTTTTAATACAATATTGGGTCCAAAAATAGGACCAAAATTGGGGCATGAAAAACGACTCAGGTGGCAGTGTGTTTTATTTTGAAAACATAGCTTGAAATGGTCATAAATACTGCTATAAATAAAGACACTGTGTTAAATTTGTCGATCCTATTGGTTTTTCTAGCATTGCGCATGCCAGTACTCTGGAGGCGTGGCTTCGGGGGGATGTCTGAAGAGTGGGGTTTGGACTTTTGAATTGAGTATTTTCAAAACGTAGCTTGCTCGAACTGTTTTTCTAAGATCTCATACCCCACCTTTAAATGTGATGATCCTCGTGGTTTTTCTAATCCAGATATGTGGGTTTTTCATGAATCTCAGTTTCATTCCAGGTTTTGTATGTAACCCATCATGTCCACTTGTGTTACATGCAGAACCCACCCAGTTAACCCTTTCATGCATGAATTATGACAACTTTAGTCAAGATTTTTTTCTTGAATGTTTCTATTCCTCCTTAGGCATGAAAAAAACAATGTGATTGAGTTTTGTTTGTTTTTTTTTTTTCATGGAGTTACATAATGTCCATGCATTTAATTTTTGAAGTAAAGAAACATTTGTTTAAAACCCAATATCAGAAAGTGAGATGAAAACAATGAAATAAAAACATTTTAATGCTGCTAATCTGATGTTTTCTCACATTTTAACATATTCTAATGGTAGTTATTACTCACTTCATGGAGATAATATGCAAAAATAAACCTTTTTGTCTAACAAATAACAATTGATTTACTCTAAAACATGTTAGTGCAGATCAGGTTTATGAAGAACAGCAAAGTTACAGTAACGGTATGAATGTCAGTGTTATGGATGATGCATAAGCATCCACTGTGTTGGCTGATATGGAACTAAAACAACAAAACCCATAAATACGCAAAAGAACAGCTGTAGAATAACTGTCCACTGCAGTGACCGCTATGCATGAAAGGGTTAAACACATATAAATTGCAAATGATTTTGCAACAGGGGTCATTTTTGTGAAACACTCTGCCTTGCATAATTAGTTCAACACCAGTTCTTAAATACACCGCTAGGTGCTACTTGGACACATCATCAGTGATGAACCCGAGGTCATAGGGTGTTTCGGGTCTTTGATCATCAAACACCCTCGCTCGGGCGACCCAGCCGGGGGTGATCAGTCCCCGGCTTGTGTCCAAGTGGCCCACTACTCCACGGATCTCCCCTCCGGATCCATAGCCACCTTGAGGCTTTTTCTGCAGCCTCTATGATGCTCTTGATGGCTCTTCTGCACAGCTGACCTTTTACTCCAAGGAGTTTTAGGGTTCGGGGTAGTGACTGGCCAGCAAAACCCCGGCACCCCACCTCGACTGGTTCGCAGCGGGCTTTCCAGCCATTGCTCCGGCACTCAGCCACCAGCTCAGCATATTTGGCCCTCTTGCGTTCGTTGGCCTCCTCCATTCTGTCTTCCCAGGGGACAGTAAGCTCAACCAGAACCACTTGCTTTGTTGACTCTGATGTTAACGCCATGTCTGGCCGAAGTAAAGTGGCCGAAATGTTCTCTGGGAATTTGAGCTGTCTTCCCAGGTCGACATGGAGTTTCCAGTCTCGTGCAGTGGTGAGGAGCCCCCCAGAGGAACTTGGCTGATGTTGTGCCTTCTCCCCAGCTCTGACGAAAGTGATGGACTGCTTGGGGGTGTGCTGGTATTTGCAGTTGGTAAGTGCTGAGCTGAGCGTGTCTGCCAGAGCCCTGAGGACCTGGTCGTGACGCCAGCGGTACCGCCCTTCCCCCAAGGCCTTCGGGCAGCAACTGAGGATGTGCTCTAGGGTGGCTCTCTTCTGGCACAGCTGGCATGCTGCAGTGTCTGCTAAGCCCCATCGCAGCAGATTGGTTGGGCTGGGGAGAATGTCATATACTGATTGGATGAGGAACTTCATGTGCTGGGGTTCGAGTCTCCAGAGCTCTGGCCAGGTGATTTTCCGCTGTTCGGCGTGCTCCCACCTCGTCCAGGCGCCTTGTTGGTACATAGCCACCATCTTGACCCGCCGATCTTCCTCCACCTCTGCTCTGATCACATCCTGTACCATTTGACGTTTCTCCCTTCCTCTGGCTTTGTCGTAGCGGGGCTTGGGGAAGCTGCCAAGTCCCGCCCGGCCCACTGCCGTGTTGCCCACCAAGATGTTGTGCTGCAGTCGTGCCTCTGCTCTGTCAGTGGCTTCCTGTGCCTTCCACTTTCTCCCAGTTTTCACCAGGATCCCTGCTGTGGCGACTTTCTTGTCGGAGGAGTCCCGGTACATCATCAGCTCCCTGGCACGTGTGACCTTAAACTCTTCCACCAGGCCGCTGATTGGAAGTTGCAGTATGGTGGAATGGCCATACAGAGCGATGCTGCTGAGGGATCGGGGGAGCCCAAGCCACCTGCGGAGAAACTGACTGATGGTCCGTTCCAGTGTCTCCACCATTGACATGGGCACCTCATAGACAAGCAGGGGCCAAAGGAGAAAATGTAAAAAAAAAACAAAATGAAAAACAAAAATGTACCTGTGAGAGAATAAAGAGATATTAAAAAAAAAAAATAGTAGAGTGTCATTGTCGTGTCCTTTTGACCATGTTACACAGAATAGAATAGAATAGAATAGAATAGAATAGAATAGAATAGAATAGAATAGAATAGAATAGATCTTTATTGTCATTGTACATTTGTACAACAAAATTAAAAAGTGCGATCCTAAAAGGTACAATCCCTGACATAAAAAAACACACATACACAATCACACTGCATAATACAGGGTGGGGAAGCAAAATGTACAATATTTTGAGGCAGGGATTGAAAGACAGTGTATGACCAATTAGTTTATTGAAAGTCATGAGAATTTATTTGCCACAAGAAAATTGACATAATAAAAAATGTTTTTATTCTATGTGTCCTCCTTCTTTCTCAATAACTGCCTTCACACGCTTCCTGAAACTTGCGCAAGTGTTCCTCAAATATTCGGGTGACAACTTCTCCCATTCTTCTTTAATAGTATCTTCCAGACTTTCTCGTAATAGTTTTGCTCATAGTCATTCTCTTCTTTCCATTATAAACAGTCTTTATGGACACTCCAACTATTTTTGAAATCTCCTTTGGTGTGACGAGTGCATTCAGCAAATCACACACTCTTTGACGTTTGCTTTCCTGATTACTCATATGGGCAAAAGTTTCTGAAAAAGGTATGGATAATAGTGTTAGGTATGATTATGACATCAATATATGTTTGGTTTCAAAACAATTGACGTAGTGCCTGCTGAGAAAAAAACAACTAAATGTTCATTGTAAATTTTGCTTCCCCACCCTGTAAATAGATTAAGAAAGTAAAAACACACAGACACAGTCACACACACAGTCACATGCAGGTTTTTGTATGAAATATAAAGTAAAATATAAAAATGTGTTTTATCTGAAAAATAGTTTCTCTTTTATCTCACTAAGTATTTATCTTTAAAATAGACCCAAAGTGCTTCCAAACTTGCTTCATAACATTAATCTACATCTGCTTTGAATTTTTAGCCACTCTGTCCTGTTTTTAGGGACCAGTTTCATAGACGCACCCATTTCACCTTTTATTGTTTGCACCATAGGTGGCACAGTGGTGCAGCGGTTAGCACTGTCGCCTCACTGCAAAAAGGTCCTGGGTTCTTGATCTGGACCTGGTTCTGGACCTTTCTGTATCCAGTCTGCATGTTCTCTCTGGGTTCTGTAGGTGTGAATGGTTGTGTGTTTGTATATAACAGCCCTGTGATGAACTGGCAGCATGCCCAGCCTTTACCCGTTCAGGAGCAGCACTTGTCATGTTTGTAATAATACATTAATGTAAGTGATCAAAAATAAACTCTATTCATTCCTTCCACAACAAAATCAAACCATTTCTTTGCCCCAGTTTTCTCACAGTTGCTGTTATGTTGCGTTTGGTGCTAAAAGGTTTCATCTGACTCGTGGCCCTTGACATGTACATGACAGCGTGTTTTAAAATGCAAAACTATTAAGACTGTCCACAGTGCCAGCCTGACTGAAGTATAGGAGGCCTCCCTTGGGGCTGCAGCAAACACAAAGAATGCATTTGTTCATTTTCAGCTGTAGTGTTTCAGGCTCGACTTGCATCAGTGAATAGAAAACTTGAACTAAACTGCTATTGTTTTGTGGTTCAGTTTGTAACTTATGCCTCTGTTATCTTCCCTGAATGCTATGGTGCTTTGTACAACACAAAATATGTAAATGGAAAGCAATATTTGGATGCATTATAAATTATATAAACCCCGATTCTTTGTATTTTGCTTTTGTTTCTATACTTTTCTCCTATGTATGAATTGGAGGTACAGTAATTAGGCAAAAATCATTAAATAGCTTCATAAATGACTTGAATTGCAATTTCTTCAGTAATTATTGATTGTGTTCTGGTTCAAATCAAATTGTGGAACTAATGTGGCTGTAAATGTAGTTCAGGTTCCGGTAACTGGCTGCCTTAATAGTTTTTTATTGACACACCAGAACAAGTTTAGACAGTTAATTGCAGTTTACATGGCAGCACAATTCCAAAAGTCTAAGAGTTTATGAAATATGTGCTGTTGGCTGTGTCAAAATATTGACCTATAATTCTGTTCTTTGCTACTTAATGTTTATTTAAATGCTGCAAAGTCCAGTGAATGTTTTAAAATGAACTAATAGCCAGTACAGAAGACTTGCAGCAGTGAGTGGGTCAGCTGAAATCGTGCCCCTCTGCTCTGAGTGTGTGTGAATACGTGCAGGCATACACACAAGAAAATCAAACTGACATTGTTGACACTTCTCCTCCAGACAGGATGTTTGTCTGCACATTTCTGAGTCTGCCCCTGCATTTCTTTTTTTTTTTTTTTTTCTCCTTCTGTCTGTCTGCATGTGGTATTTCTGTTTGGCCACAGACATTATAGATATAAGGTTGACCCACCCCCTTCATCCACTCGGCCTTTTAATGATGGTGGCCTATCTGTGAGGGGTTGAACTGTTGTGAAGCCCTCGTGTCCATATGGCCTCTATTCAGAAGCAAACAACAATACAATGTTTGTGCGAAGGAATGATTTTGAAGCAGCTCAAGTCTGAAACGACTGACTCGTTTTCTGTCGTTTTGAAGGATGGGAGGTAACGAGGGAGAGAGGATGAAATGGTGTGTTTGTGTGTCTGTAAGAGTGTGAACATTTGCATGCCCGTGAGAGTAAGTGAGAGAGCTGGTGTAATCTGGCGCTTTGGCCAGTGTAAATAATTGAAACTCTTGTCCACTATTGTACTTGGTGCCAACAAGTGTGCTTGGTTGCAGGTGTTTGTGACGGCCTGACACATCACTCTGCATAGCTGATGATAATACTTGATCTCTGTGCCAGCTGAGTGATGTGCCTGTAGGGCCAGGATGATAATGATCAACTGTTCAGTGAGGAGGTTTCACACTGACAAAGCCTTACACACTTAGAGGAATTTAGTTTGTTGTGTATAATTGCAGTTCGTAGCAAAACTGCAAGAATCATCACTGTGACTGACCAGAGAGAATTAAACTGTAGTGGTTTTTGGGATAATTATATTCATTTAGAAAGACTTTTTAGAAATATGTATCTTCAGTAACAGTGTTCACTGATTTGACTTGTTTGCAAAACCCTTATTTCATGCGTTTATAGAAGGAAGATGTAGACAGATGTATGTTTCTTAGTTATGGTCAGAGCAGGCACTGAGGATCATGTACATCAGAGGTGTCAAACTCATTATAAATCAGGGGCCACATCATCTTAGTATGATCTGAAGTGGGTCGGATCTGTGAAATAATAACATAATAATATCGAAGCGGCTATGTCCACAGTACCGTGGGACTAATTTTCTCTCTCTTTTTTTTTTTTTTAACCACAAAGCCAATCAGTGTCCTCATTATATCATGTGTAGACTGGTAACCTGTACACTGTCACCCAGTGCTGTGGCAATAAGCATCACACATGTGCCATGTGCCTATCCAGTTACAGGAAAAGGATAAGGTACCAGTTACTGGAAGCTGGTTTGTGCATGCATTCACACTTTCAGTTTCAGCATGCAGGCAAACAACATGAAATATGGCGAATGTTTTGCCTCATATGAGGAATTTGCCCAGGTTTTTGATGAATATAAATCAGTCACTGGGACAATGTTCAGAGTGCAGAATTCGAATTATTTGATTGGATCTGTGGCAACAGACAAGCTGATATTTTGTGCCACAATACTGTGGGAGTAGCCAGTGCCTAATGATATTTAAATAATGTCAATCCCAAACCTTGTTTTAGTGTGAAAAAAGTAAAATTACATGATGAAAACATTTACATCTATAAACAATTCTTTAAAAAAATATGAATAACATGAACAACCATGAAAAAGCTGAAATTTTCTATGAAAAGTTATTGCAGTTTTAAGAATATTCTGCCTCAGATTATCATTTATACATGTGCATTACAACTTCCAGATCACAGTGGATCTGCAAATACACATTAAAATTACACTTCTCTTAATACATTTCAGGTTATTTGCATTTTTTGTGAAAAGACAGTTTGCAAATGAAAACATTTTTATGTCATTTTACTTTATTTTTGCACTAAATCAAACAGAAGAATTTGGAGTTGTCATTCTTTACAGTTATTATGATGGTATTTTACTGGTTCAACCCACTTGAGATTCATTTGGGCTGAATCTGAAACCTAAACTAAAATGATTGTTAATATCTTAAGTGTTATTTTTGCACTTCACAAATTCATTCCATATGTTTAACACCCGTGGTGTACATTGTTGTCTGTAAAGTTGATATAATATTTTTTTCAGACAAAATCTTCTTTTTTTCCCTATTTATACACGAGTATCATCTTTACGCAGTAACTAATGAGTACATGCTGAGTCCCAGTTATACTTTATCTATCAAGAATGAATCATATTGTCACAATAATTTCATGAGAAGAGTTAAAAATGTTTTATTCCAACTTTATGGGCAGCCCTGTATTTAAGGTACGGGCATCATCAATGAACATATTCTGCTTTGGATGCATGATACCAGTACAAGAAGACAAAAAGGTTATGTAATGGTGATAATATTCACCCATCCATCCATTTTCTGAACCGTTTAGTCCTATCCCGGGTACATATGGGTGAAGGTTAGACACCCCGTGTATGTGGACCTACTTTTTATCCTCACTGACTGTTTACAAAAGGAAATGAAAGATTGTTGTGTTGTACTTTGTAGCATGTACAAAAGAAAACAATGCTGATACACAAGGAATACAGTTTCATAAGTGCTGATTTGAGCCCCTCTGCAGTGATAAGGCAAACTTCCCACAGCATTATACTATCTTTGTCTTTCAGTTCGATGCTACATGCCTCCAGGAGCGGATAAGTCCTTATCTTTGATGTTCTTCCTCTTTGAAGTTACTGCGTCCTTTGTGTGACACGATTTACATTCATGTTTTTCTTCACATTATATTATTAAAGTTATTTGATTGTTTAATCCCAACTTCATTACATATAGGTTTAACCAGGATTATTCTTAAAGTGTCATTTTAATCTCAATAATGTGTATTTTCAATTTTCACTCAGTAGATTTACATGACACTTACCCCCCCCCCCAACATAATGCAGTTGACAGTTGATCTACTTCTGCATGTATACTAGTAGGACTGAAACTGATCTGCGCATCCTTACCCAGAATGCAATTCATCTGCACAAATAGTAAAACAGATAAAAAATATGTTATGTACAAATTTGCAACGTGTCCATTGTTGTCAGAGGTGTAGTCCAGGGTATACGGGAATATACCTCATTTCATTTCATTCATTCATTCCATTTGTTTGTTTATTTTGAGCATTTATAGAATACAAACAAATTCACACACCCCCCCCCAAAAAAAAAAAAAAAAAATCATTAATTTAAACTCGAAAAGGAGTGGGAAGAAGAAAAATTTATTTAATCCCATCCCCATTCTCATCATCAAATAACTGAACATAATAACATTTTAAATACTCACTCCTGTCCTTCGACTTCAAGCCAGAACAATGAACAAAATAGAACAAAATAGGCCTATACCAAATTAGAAAAAAACTCATTTGACAATATTTACATTGTATAACCAAATTGTGTGTAAAAAAAAAAAAAAAAAAAAAAAAAAAAAATAGAAACAAAGTACATTCCTGGTGGTGTTACAACAAGAAACAGTTAACCATCAACTTACATGATAATAATTACATACCAACAATGGTAAAAACAAAAAAACTGCAATACCATAAGAGGTAAAGAACAGCAATAATTACATACCAACTTATTTTTCAGTCATCACTGTGTATACCTACTTCTAAATCCTCTTTGTTGTGCACCATTCAATCGTATCTGCAGCCAAATTGCCCATTTTTCCCCCAGGATGGTGAAGCCATGACCCGCCCTACTCTGCCTCTAATTGGCTAGTACTCGCTGCCTTCACTGATTAGATTGGTTAACTTTAGGCATGAGGGCTGATGAGCCAATCAGAGGCTGAGTAGGGCGGGTCACTCTGAGGAACATATTGCTAACTGGCACTGGCTACCTCTGGAACCTGATTGGACACCTCAGATACCAGTGCCACCTCAATTGATTGACAGGTCACTGCACATCTCATTGAAAGATGTGCAATTATTGGAAATGTGAACGAGA